>NC_086374.1:45619165-45928945 GCF_036588685.1 Mytilus trossulus | reverse complement strand
CAAAAAGTGTTGTTTCAACGCTTTTAGCCATGGATATTGTGTTGCCTCTAATGATATCCTTTTATAATTTCTTTTTCTCTAGAATTTCCATTATGATTTTTGTTGGTGAATATTCTTAGGTGTTTTTCTCATGACTTACCCTTGACCTGTAATCACATAATATATTGATACGCAATTCTAATCAAAGTAAATACAACATGTAACAGGTCTAATAATCGATATTTTATTTCTTAAATTAACCTCATAAGGTTATCAATAATGTAAAATCCTTGTTTTTGTGGAAAGCTGCCAACGAGAATTGAAGAAACATATTTCAGTAGTAATATGTTCTGCTTTCTAATGATATAAAGTTGTTTTTGCACATTTCTAATGAAACACGATTTCCATAAATGTCAGTAGTAATAATATGTTTTGATTTCTAATGATATAAGTTTGTTTTGCATATTTCCAATGAGACACGATTTCCATAAATTCGGTTTGAAACTTTTGAAAACAATTTTTAAGGTTCAATGCTAAGGGTAGTAATACTCATAAGTCGAAAAGGAATAGAACGTCCAATGGTCAAGAAAAAAATGAAGAAGAGACGAATAACTTAGTACGTCAAATCAATTAACCGAGAACTGAAGCCTAAGTAAAACAAACCGAACGCATCACGGATGAAGTAAGGTGCTATAAAGGATTGGCATTTCATATTTGCTAGTTTCTTATATTGCTATTTGATGAGTTATATGAAAATAAGAAGGTAATAGGAGATTGCCAATGAGACAAATCTATACCAGAGACCAAATGACGTAGAAGGTTAACAACTATAAGTCAACGTACGGCTTTCAACAATTAGCAAAAGCCAAAAGAGAAACAAGATTTATGATTTATAATCGTTGGTAAGTCTTCATATCAAAATGGATTTGTAGATACCGCTTTTCTAACCATTAAACAATACAAAATGCACAAACCGTCGGTACATACATATCCTATAGCAAAGTCAACATGATGATTGGATGTAAAACAATACATTTAAGAAAGTTTTCAAGAAAAAGGATCGACAAGACCACGCTCAATATAAAAACAATTTAGCAATCGAAAAATAAAATGCAACATTAAGAAGTACAGAATTATCATGAAGTGAACTAAAAGTCTGATAACAAATGGCTAATGAATTATAAACAATTCTTTCTCATATTGGCACTCCTCGTGTACAAGGATAGTTGTTTTATATTAATGCATGGTTTGTAAGGACGTTAAATACAGATGTCCTTTGGTCAGATGATGTTGTATTGTTGTCGTCTTATCCTTGAAATATTTTCCATTCACTCAATGTAGTTGACATTTTTATGATATAACAGAAAGACACACAATACGAGACATACAGTGGCTATGTGCTTACCTATAGCTGTTAGAAACAGCGAGCCCGAAAGGAGTAGGATCAGTAAGACCCCTTTTTGGCCCCAAAATATAGCAGTTTTACAAAATTGTGAAAATGTAATCTTTAAGCTATATACTAGAAAGTAGAATGCTTCTGCTACATAATTATGGACTGTTTTTGACAACACAATACACATATATCGGGGTTATAGCATCATTAAGTCATGCTAAATTATTGAAATGTTCAAAATTTTAGCGTTTTAGTTAAATTTTAGACGGTTTCCGTCTTAATTGAAAGTGGCCGCATTCGTGTTCATTTATAAAATTGAAATGTAAGTTGTATTTGATGATAATACATAACATATATCAAGGGTTAGGATGAACACGGATGCGGCCACTTTCATTTTTGACAAAAAATATCTGAAAAGTGACGTTTTTTTGGCACACTTGATAGATTTTCCATATTTAAAATTGAATCAGAGCGTTTTTAATGACTCAATCAAATCAGTTAAAATTTTTCACATAAAATAATTGAATCAATTGCAATAGACACCTAAGTGTTTAAAACGAGTCCAAAATCTTTCGGTAGATCAATCTGAAATTTGAGACCAAAATCGACCCTTACCGGACCTACTCTTCTACCTAATTTTAGGATTTAACAATCAACATTACGTGTTTTTATTGATTAGGTCGGTTTCTCAAATACTATAAGTAATTGACCATCTGTCTTTTATTTGTGGTGACTACGATATTATTCAAGGGTAAGATGTACATTATCTGGTCTTGATGTCACTTTTTCGATGATACTATATAATTGGCCAATCTTAATTTTCTTTAAACTGTCAGTATCTCGAGAAAAGATAAAGTGCCACGCATATTTGATATACAAAATTATCGTCCGGTGTACCATTCTACAAGGATTAAACTAGATCTATTATGACCTCAGTTTTGCGGTTCATTGCTCGACGTTGCGTTTTCGTGAAAATGTATTCAAACACATAAATTCTTGGCAATTGTATGTGCGATTGCGCTACAAATGGCATTTCGCTGGTCTGCGCTTGTGAGGTTATATTTGTGACCATTAAGCTCTAGTTTGTATTATTGACGCTGGTCTGCTCTTGTGAGGTTATATTTGTGACTATTAAGCTCTGGTTTGTATTATTAACGCTGGCCTGCTCTTGTGAGGTTATATTTGTGACTACTAAGCTCTGGTTTGTATTATTGATGAGGTTTGTAGCATCGACGAGTAATGGAGAAATAAAACCACTTATTATCTTTGATGATTTCACTTATGTGTTGGTGACCTTCTGCTGTTGTCTGTTATATGTCTCTTCGACACATTCCCCATTTTCATTCTCAATTTGATTCAAGAGCAAAAATATCAAATGGCGACTTTGACGGCCAAACTAAAATTAAATATTGTCTGGTTTATGGAAAAGGTGTTGTTCTGCATTTGATCAGAATATGTTACTTGTCTAATGCGTTAACCTCCACTCAATATAGAGGTGCGAATTAAAAGACACAGTAATTTTGAATCTGTTAAATAAATGTGTTAAATTGCGTTTTGTCAGACGTGTGTTTGCTGAAACATCTGCCTCGAGAATTTTTTTTACGGTTTATTTTTGACAACAAGCAGATGGACGTACATGTATGCGACAGGTAATAACTTTAATAGTCAGAATATCAAATCAACTTTTAAGCAAAATTTACCAAATCTTTGTAAAACCTCTATGTGTTCAATTTATTGAGTTTATTCAACCTTCTGTATTTCTAGTTGTCGAATTCATATTCAAAGAATATATCCTTAGTTCAAAGATGCATTGACTTTTCTTTTTTTTGTTTTTTTTTTTTATCGCAAACAAAACCCATGTGAAACAAAATTAAACATGAAAAGTACATGACATAGTGATATATTATCATATTACCTATAGCTACAATTGAAGTGAGCATCATGTGATTTCACAAAATATAACCAAATGATGTGTGGGGTTCATGAAACTTAAGACTACAGTCTGACTTGGTATTTTGACACGTGACCATTAGGCGACATTTTTGGCTTGGCAAAGACACATAAACATGAGGCGAGGTCTCTGAATTGTTTAAGAAATTTGAACATGTTATTACGATTACGGGGTTTCTGAATTGGTAAACTGCTTAAGACCCGTGAACATCTGTCGAGGTTTCTGACTTGGTAAAGACATGTTAACATATGACGAAGTTTCTGACTTGGTGAACATCTGACAAATTTTCTTATTTTGTAAAGAAACGTGAACATGGGGCGATGTTTTTGTCTAGGCAAAGACACATGAACATAGGTTGAGGTCTCCGACTTGATAAAGATACTTGAACCTTGACGAGGTTTCTGACTTAATAAAGACACGTGACCATGGGGCAATTTTCTGATTTGGTAACGATACTTGAACGAGAGGCAATGTTTCTGACTTGGCAAAGACACGTTAACATGGGGCAAGGTTGCTGCCTTGATTTTAAAAGCACATGAACTTGTGGTAAATTTCCAAATTGGTAATGACACATAAAGATAAGACGATGTTGCTGATTAAGGTAAGAAACTTGTACAATGGGTGAGGTTTCTGACTTGGTAAAGATAGGTGAATATGGGACGAGGTATCTGATTTGGTAAATACATGTGAACATATGACGAGGTTTCTGACTTGGTAAAGACACGTGAACATCTTGAAAGTTTTCTGATTTGGTAAAGACACGTGAACATTAGACGAGGTTTCTGACTTGGTAAAGACATGTGAACATATGACGAGGTTTCTGACTTGGTAAAGACACGTGAACATATGACGAGGTTTCTGACTTGGTAAAGACACGTGAACATATGACGAGGTTTCTGACTTGGTAAAGAAACGTGAACATCTTGAAAGTTTTCTGATTTGGTAAAGACACGTGAACATTAGACGAGGTTTCTGACTTGGTAAAGACACGTGAACATATGACGAGGTTTCTGACTTGGTAAAGACACGTGAACATATGACGAAGTTTCTGACTTGGTAAAGACATGTGAACATATGACGAGGTTTCTGACTTGGTAAAGACACGTGAACATATGACGAGGTTTCTAACTTGGTAAAGACATAGAACATTAGACGAGGTTTCTGACTTGGTAAAGACACGTGAACATATGACGAGGTTTCTGACTTGGTAAAGACACGTGAATATATGACGAGGTTTCTGACTTGGTAAAGACACGTGAACATATGACGAGGTTCCTGACTTGGTAAAGACATGTGAACATATGACGAGGTTTCTGACTTGGTAAAGACACGTGAACATAATTATGACGAGGTTTCTGACTTGGTAAAGACACGTGAACATTAGACGAGGTTTCTGACTTGGTAAAGACACGCGAATATATGACGAGGTTTCTTTGGTAGAGACACGTGAACATATGACGAGGTTTCTGACTTGGTAAAGACACGTGAACATATGACGAGGTTTCTGACTTGGTAAAGACACGTGAACATATGACGAAGTTTCTGACTTGGTAAAGACATGTGAACATATGACGAGGTTTCTGACTTGGTAAAGAAACGTGAACATCTTGAAAGTTTTCTGATTTGGTAAAGACACGTGAACATTAGACGAGGTTTCTGACTTGGTAAAGACACGTGAACATTAGACGAGGTTTCTGGCTTGGTAAAGACACGTGAACATATGACGAGGTTTCTGACTTGGTAAAGACACGTGAACATATGACGAGGTTTCTAACTTGGTAAAGACATAGAACATTAGACGAGGTTTCTGACTTGGTAAAGACACGTGAACATATGACGAGGTTTCTGACTTGGTAAAGACACGTGAATATATGACGAGGTTTCTGACTTGGTAAAGACACGTGAACATATGACGAGGTTCCTGACTTGGTAAAGACATGTGAACATATGACGAGGTTTCTGACTTGGTAAAGACACGTGAACATAATTATGACGAGGTTTCTGACTTGGTAAAGACACGTGAACATTAGACGAGGTTTCTGACTTGGTAAAGACACGCGAATATATGACGAGGTTTCTTTGGTAGAGACACGTGAACATATGACGAGGTTTCTGACTTGGTAAAGACACGTGAACATATGACGAGGTTTCTGACTTGGTAAAGACACGTGAACATATGACGAAGTTTCTGACTTGGTAAAGACATGTGAACATATGACGAGGTTTCTGACTTGGTAAAGAAACGTGAACATCTTGAAAGTTTTCTGATTTGGTAAAGACACGTGAACATTAGACGAGGTTTCTGACTTGGTAAAGACACGTGAACATTAGACGAGGTTTCTGGCTTGGTAAAGACACGTGAACATATGACGAGGTTTCTGACTTGGTAAAGACACGTGAACATATGACGAAGTTTCTGACTTGGTAAAGACACGTGAATATATGACGAGGTTTCTGACTTGGTAAAGACACGTGAATATATGACGAGGTTCCTGACTTGGTAAAGACATGTGAACATATGACGAGGTTTCTGACTTGGTAAAGACACGTGAACATAATTATGACGAGGTTTCTGACTTGGTAAAGACACGTGAACATTAGACGAGGTTTCTGACTTGGTAAAGACACGTGAATATATGACGAGGTTTCTGACTTGGTAAAGACACGTGAACATATGACGAGGTTTCTGACTTGGTAAAGACACGTGAACATATGACGAAGTTTCTGACTTGGTAAAGACATGTGAACATATGACGAGGTTTCTGACTTGGTAAAGAAACGTGAACATCTTGAAAGTTTTCTGATTTGGTAAAGACACGTGAACATTAGACGAGGTTTCTGACTTGGTAAAGACACGTGAACATTAGACGAGGTTTCTGACTTGGTAAAGACACGTGAATATATGACGAGGTTTCTGACTTGGTAAAGACACGTGAACATATGACGAGGTTTCTGACTTGGTAAAGACACGTGAACATATGACGAAGTTTCTGACTTGGTAAAGACATGTGAACATATGACGAGGTTTCTGACTTGGTAAAGAAACGTGAACATCTTGAAAGTTTTCTGATTTGGTAAAGACACGTGAACATTAGACGAGGTTTCTGACTTGGTAAAGACACGGGAACATTAGACGAGGTTTCTGACTTGGTAAAGACACGTGAATATATGACGAGGTTTCTGACTTGGTAAAGACATGTGAACATATGACGAGGTTTCTTTTGTAGAGACACGTGAACATATGACGAGGTTTCTGACTTGGTAAAGACACGTGAATATATGACGAGGTTTCTGACTTGGTAAAGACACGTGAACATCTTGAAAGTTTTCTGATTTGGTAAAGACACGTGAACATTAGACGAGGTTTCTGACTTGGTAAAGACACGTGAACATATGACGAGGTTTCTGACTTGGTAAAGACACGGGAACATTAGACGAGGTTTCTGACTTGGTAAAGACACGTGAATATATGACGAGGTTTCTGACTTGGTAAAGACATGTGAATATATGACGAGGTTTCTTTTGTAGAGACACGTGAACATATGACGAGGTTTCTGACTTGGTAAAGACATGTGAACATATGACGAGGTTTCTGACTTGGTAAAGACACGTGAACATATGACGAGGTTTCTGACTTGGTAAAGACACGGGAACATTAGACGAGGTTTCTGACATGGTAAAGACACGTGAATATATGACGAGGTTTCTGACTTGGTAAAGACATGTGAATATATGACGAGGTTTCTTTTGTAGAGACACGTGAACATATGACGAGGTTTCTGACTTGGTAAAGACACGTGAACATCTTGAAAGTTTTCTGATTTTGTAAAGACACGTAAACATGGGTCGAGGATTAACAAGTTATTATCACTCTTTTTCTTCAAAATTGAAATAAAAAGGTAAATGAAAGCACAATAAAAATCAGTTAACGAAAAGAGCTGAACCATATATGGTAGACACCAATGATACAAGTACAAAAAAACAATAATATACACTAAAGGTCAAGGAAATTAAATGTTCGCAGCTGCTCATGAAAATACCAAGGATCTAACATAGGGACGTTGTCTATCATTTCGAAATGTCATTAACATAATATAACTCAGCATTAGAATTGTGTGATGACTAAAATATATCATATTTTGATTTAGAGTGTCCAGCTGATAAGTTATGAAAAATATGACAGTGGATACAGAACTGGACAATTTTCGTGTAATCGTGGCTAACAACACATTGAGTGTCGTTCTGGTTGGTATTTTTATAGCAGTGTTTGTCCTCAGCATTATAATATTTTGGATAAAAGGAAGACATTCGCCGGACATTACTTTTGATTCAGCTCACTTCTATTCAGATTCAGACGGTGACCCTGTAACGGAAGTAAGTATATTATAAAAAGAAATCTTCTAAATCGAAGCCATTCTTGAAAATTTGTAAAGATAATTATGAATAATTAATTCTAAAGGAGTAGGTCCGGTAAGGACCGATTTTTGCCTCATATTTCAGGTTCATCTGACGAAAGATGTTGACCACTTTTTAATTACTTAAATGCCTATTTTTTTTTATTCAATTCATCTATGTGAAAGATTTTAACTAATTTAGTCATTAAAAACGCTTCGATTCAAGCTCAAATATGAAAAATATACCAAATATGCTGAAAAATATACCAAATATGCTGAAAAATGTAACTTTTAAGATGTTTTTTTGTCAAAAATGAAAGTGGCTGCATCCGTGTTCATCCTCAACCTTTATATATGTTATGTATTATCATCAAATACAACTTACATTTAAATATTTTGGATGAACACGAAAGCGGCCACTTTCGTTTTACACGGAAACCGTCTAAAATTTAACCAAAATGCTAGAATTTTGAAGGTTTCGGTAATTTAGCATAACGTTATGGTGCTAGTACTCGATATATGTACATCGTATTGTCAAAAACGGCCCATATTTATGTAGCAGAAGCATTCTACTGTCCAATAAATAACTAAAAGTATACATTTTAACAATTTTGTAAAACTGCCATATTTTGGGGCCAAAAAGGGGTCTTACTGGACCTACTCCTTTCATATATAATAATTGATTACATTTCATTAAGTTGATATTATATGAGGTTTCGATTGGTAAGCCCCTTACACGTATTTATTCATCTTAAGATGTAAAATTTGGAAATGCGCACCAATTATGTTACTTAATTAATTTATATTTCGATGTTGAAAATAAACGATTACAAATTAAAGTTTCTTATCATACAAAACATCCATTACTAAATCAGTCTTCTGTGTTCGTCGATATGGCACCAGAAAAATGTGTCGAAATCGTAATACGTATTGACCAAAGACCATCAACAAGACAAACAATATTCGATACAATGAATATGACGAGAATTTTTTATCATAATAATTTTAAAAAACCACATCGGAAACAGGAAAACTGCGATTAATCCCATTAACGAACACTCAAAACTGAATAGAACAAATAGTGAAGGTCCTAAAGTAAAAATGTAGTAAAACAACACAAAAACAATCCTGTACTAGCTATAGTGTAAGGTAATGAACAGGAATCTTCAGCACGTGTATCAGTTAGTTCGGTATACCTCACTCATTACTGCTACCGTAGCGCTAGTCTTGTACATCTCCAGTACCGGAGTTTACATCTGCGGTGATAATCTATACATCTTTACACCTCAAGCGTTTGACCTTAAAAAACACAAATATTCATATGTATGAGACCAATATATGTTCAAACAAGTCGCATCATTTCACTTATTTGTACTTTTTCTATTTTCTTGTAGAAAACTCAGACTTTGGATGAAGAATCAACCTATCAACGGGATTGTGTAGGAACAAGCAATACACTCATTAAAGAATCTGACTTTTGAAATGTAGAATTATTTTTGTTGTGACGACTATTCAAAAACTATAAGGCAAATGAATTGATTGTTTTTGGTTGATTTGTCTTTGAAGATATAGTTTAAACTACATCTGAGATTATGCATCATTATAATACCCCAGGATGACACGTTAGATGTTTTTGGCAAAACATTTAGAATTTCAGGGGGTAAAATACTAAAGCAGTCACAGAACAGAACTTGATGTATCTGAGTGAAATCCCAAAGCTATCACGGAACAGACCATGCTGTATCCATGTGAAATCCAGCAGCAATCACACTCAGAACAGACCTTGTTGTAGCTGTGTAAAATCCCAAAGCAATCACAGAATTAACCATGTTGTATCTATGTGAAACCCCGCAGCAATCACAGAACAGACCTTGCTGTAAACGTAGCTGTGTAAAATCCCAAAGCAATCACAAAATGAACCATGTTGTATCCATGTGAAACCCCGCAGCAATCACAGAAAATACCTTGTTGTAGCTGTGTAAAATCCCAAAGCAATCACAGAATGAACCATGTAGTATCTCGGTAAAATCCCAAAGCAATCACAGAACAGACCCTGCTATATCTCTGTAAAATCTCGGAGCAATCACAGAACAGACCTTATTGTAGCTGTGTAAAATCCCGAAGCAGTCATAGAACATACCTTTCTGTATCTCTGTAAAATCCCGAAGCAGTTACAAAACAGAGCTTGTTGTAGCTGTGTAAAATCTCAAAGCAAACACAGAGTATACCATGCTGAATTTTAGAGAAATTTCATAGTACGCACAGAATTTCCATCGTTATATGTGTATGATGCTTGTTTAATCTTGTGAGCTACACATAAGGTGTAGTATATATCATAGATTGCCATATGTCGAAATATTAAGATATATCTAAAAAAAAAATATACCATAATCATAGTTATCAGTGCAGGATCCAGAAACTTGTATAACGGTACCCTCTAACTGACATAAGAGGGGCCACTCAAGCCACGCTTCAGTTATTCCCTATATAATATACCAAATTTTCCCCCACGAAAATTGGGTGGGCCAGTCCCTGGATCCACCTATGGTAATGTATTCCAGTTGCAGATTTCATGTACAAAATGTTCACAAGTAACGTTCGATTAAAAAAAGTTAAGAGGTCGAATCAAGTACGAAGATGACGAGTATTAAGAACCTCGATATCTTACACAGATACAACATGGTCTGTAATATGATTGTTTAAGAATTTTACACATCAGCATGACCTGTTCTGTATTTCCTTCGCGATTTTACACAAATACAGAATTATGGTCTGTTCCACATGTGTTTGCTTCATGATACAGCATGGTCAGTTGTGTGATTGCTTCGTGATTTAATATGTAGAAACATCATGGTCTGTTCTGTGTTTGCTTTGGGACTTTACAAAGTTACTTTAGTATAGCATGGTCTGTTCTGTGTTTGCTTTGGGACTTTACAAAGTTACTTTAGTATAGCATGGTCTGTTCTGTGTTTGCTTTGGGACTTTACACAGTTACTTTAGTATAGCATGGCCTGTTCTGTGTTTGCTTTGGGATTTTACACAGTTACTTTAGTATAGCATGGCCTGTTCTGTGTTTGCTTTGGGACTTTACAAAGTTACTTTAGTATAGCATGGTCTGTTCTGTGTTTGCTTTGGGACTTTACACAGTTACTTTAGTATAGCATGGCCTGTTCTGTGTTTGCTTTGGGACTTTACAAAGTTACTTTAGTATAGCATGGTCTGTTCTGTGTTTGCGTTGGGACTTTACACAGTTACTTTAGTATAGCATGGCCTGTTCTATGTGTCATTCGGGATTTTACACAGTTACTTTAGTATAGCATGGCCTGTTCTATGTGTCATTCGGGACTTTACACAGAATCAGTATATACTGTTTAGTGTTGGTTTTCTTATTTCTCACATCTAGATGTAAAAATAAAATTGAGAATAGAAAATAGGAAATATGCGTAAGAGACGAAAACCCAACCAAAGATAAAAAAACTGCCGAAAACCACCAATGGGTATTCAACACAGCAAGAAAATCAAGCAAGTCTTGTTTTGTAAATATTATGGGATTTATCGACAATATTGCATGGAAACATTTAGTTCTATGCTTGAAATGTATTTTCATAAAAGTGTATCATGATCTCTTTGTGCTATTTATGGTATTTCTCACTATTAAATCATTTTCATCATCACACATTAAAGGTGTTGGTTATTGACCGTATAGTTGTATTGACTGTGACTGTTGGAAATATTAATGTCATCTGAATGTTTACTCTTTTGCAAATGTACATAACTACTACGGATCTTGATCTATACAACTTCTTTGCCTTTTGTTCTTTTGACGAATACCATCATTTTCTTTCGAATGTCATGCACGATGTCATCTTTGGTATCACGGAAAGAATTTTTTTCTGCTTGTCAATCATGTATTGCATCGAGTATTATTTACGCATCACGTAACTCTTGTATTTGACAGCATTCGATGGTTAAGTGATAATTGCAAACAGCTGCCTTTGTTCGGTTGATCATCGATTTTGAATATAATATTGTACTCGTTGATAATCAAAAATCGAAAAACATTAACTCTTTAAACACATCATATTTTGATTATCACTAAAGTCTGAAATAACCGATGCAATATAAGTAACTTGAGCAATCGCTTCTACACAGCATCAGTTTGTTGGGTGATAGAAATATAACTTTAAGGATTGCAATCACATTGTGCAATTAATAGTTTGTTCGTGTTCTGATCATGACAGACGGAAAAAAAACTTGTCACATTTCCCATATATGTAGCTGCTTCAAAGTGATTTCATATATTTGAAATAGTTTGCTATCTTATTCATTTGCTACATTTTTCCATAGGTTTATGTTAAAAACATTGCAGTGCGCGCTTTAATAGCTTTATAGTAAGTCATGTAACACTATTCAGAAGGGGATTTTCTGAGTTAGCAAGCTGTCAAATTCTTATTTACTGGTTTGACTTAAATTCTCATATTTGCCTTATAACCTAGTAAAACGGGTATCCAACTTGCAAAAAGTCTACAATGAACAATAAACAATATGCATGGATTATATAATATATATCAGGACTGTGTGTGTACGTTAGTCTAGACGCCATCTAACTAACAATTGAGATGACATCCGAAGACTTCTGACGGTCATATAACCCGATATTAACATATATTTAAATAGATAGCGACCTAGTGTAAGCGGACTATTCTAGGTCTGTTTGATTTCATGCTATAGGTTAAAAAAATAGTCGTTTTTATTTCCCTTTTTTAAATTGTTTCCCATTCTGTCAGGCTGTGATCTTTTAAAGTTAACTATACCGTATACGTTATGTTTATTTAATAACAAAACAAGCATTGTCAAAATAGCAAATTTCAGTAAAACAATTTTTCCATTCTTTAACCAGTACCGATGCGGGCAAAAGGTTCTGAAAATGTTTACATATTGTTTTGAAAAACGATGGCTATCAAAAACATTCTGTATATTATTAATAAATTCTTTTGTTGTACGTTTGAAAAAAATTGCTGACATATATTTTTTAATTCTTTGATTGTCCTTATTCATAAACCTGACAAGAATAACAATTGAGTTGTCTGTAATCTCAAAGATCGTATGTAATTTATTGAATTGACAATCTTTAAAAACATTTCTTCTGCAATATATTGTCTGTTTAAACAAGGCCGACTTTAGTTTGGAAATATATGATAATTAAAGATCTCGCATAATAGTTGCAGCTCATTTTGATTTTTTTTTTAAATGCGGATTAAATCAAATATTACATTTGCCAAGGTTATTAAGCCAAAATATCTTTTTTGTCGTAAAAATCAATCTTTACAAATGTATACTATGGTTAATTCGTGACATTGGTCGGGTCACTGTGCATTACAAAGATAGTACAAACAGTATTTATTTAGATTATATATACATGACCAGCACTTCTTTCAAATCTTCAATGGAAGTTTGTTATATAATTTGTAAAAGTTTCGAATAGAGAAAATGTTTTTTAAAAGGATTTTTGTGTGTATTTGGTTAAATAATTACGTATTCTCTGACGGTATGCTGTAATTACGATATTAAAATCGTCTTTCCTTTTTAAAAACATAAGTAAGGCCGTTATATAATGCCATTCAAACGTTAATACCTACATTAGTAAAGAATCGCATGCATGTTTCATGCTAGAAACAAAATTATTTTCTGAAAATTTCATTTTTTTTTATATCTTTACAACGGAACAATTTGTTATCACGGTAAAGTCATGTAGCAATAATGAAATAAATTAAATAAAAGTACATCAATTATAAGTTCAGTATACTGAACATACTATTTTGTAAAGCATACTATTTAAAACAATAACTAAATGAACATTATACTATTCAAATGCATTCAATGGAAAAGTGATTTTCAATAACAGTTAAAATTATGGTCTTCGATATGAACAGTATTTTGTTAGTATAAATACCGTTAGAAACTACAAAAATGGACGATGAATACGAAAAGGGATACAACAGTGTCGAAAGTAATAGAGAAAAAGGATATGTTAAAATTGATGAAAGTCGAAAAATTATCAAAAGGAGTAAATCTCAACCGGCAGGTAATATAGGCTATGTGCTAACTGCTTCACCAAACCATTCTAAGTATGAAACAATCTTAGGTTACAAGTTATTAATTAATTATTATAGACTTATTATAAGCTTTACAATTTAAAATCTAGATATGAATTCATATAACAGTGTGTATATTATAGTTTAAAGAATTAATTACGACCAAACATAATGATATGCTAACAAACACATATAAAAAACTACGCATATGCAATTGTATTGACGGACTCTAAAAGTGGTTGCTATTTATTTGAAAGGATTCATATCTTTATTAAGAATAATAAGAATATTTCCACGTAACAAAATCCAGACCGGAGTATTGAACGCACGGTAAGGTAAGTTTTACAGATCCTAACGAAGCTGACTATGCAGCAAGGGCTTTTTCATTGTTGAAGGTCGTGTGGCGGCCTGTAGTCGTTAATGTTTGTGTCATTTGGTCTCTTGGTCATATTTTTTTTTATTATGTTTGACGATTTTCTTATCCTTCTTTTTATGAGTATTGTGTGTATACTAATACGTTGACATACTATATATATATATATGTTGTGTTTTTCAAAACTGATTTTAAATGCAGATTTGGCTAAACACTACTTTAACTGAAACATAACGATCCGCCGGATGCAGTACTTTGATTAGTAATTTAGTTTTTGCCACTAATTTAAATTTGTCAGCTAACTCGTCTGTGATTGCTTTGCCATTATACTTTTTTTTAAAGAATCTGTTTTCGATGACAAATTCTTGGCAATATCTGTAAGATTTATTCCAAGGTTGTATAGATTCGAGGTGATTAGCAGTTTTAACTAACATACGGTATGGAGACTTGCCACGATTGGGGAGTCGTGATTCACTTCAATGTCTATTTACTTAATAGAATATGAAAAATATGGTGACAATATTAAGTTTTGCGCAAACTTATAATAAAACAAACCCCAATATCTACTGAAAAATAACGATACTGAATGGTGTGAACTTCAAGAAAACCAAATATTTGAGTACTGTTCATGATTAATATACCGTGGTACATATAGGAAATTCTGTAAAGAAACTTGAAATACCTAGCTATTATTCATATACCCATCCCAACTTTGCCAAATACTTGTATAACGTGCCACGTTATGTTTAGACCTCTTGCATTTGTATACAACATTTTTACTGTATATTTGACCTATGTACAAAGATGCCATCGGGATTAAATAATCACATTGACATTATATAGTTCATTGCAAAAAGTGAAGCTATGTCATCAGGTATAGGCACTTTAGAGTATGGTTGACTTAAAAAAGTGGAATTAAGTGATCGGGAATATTCCTTTTCACTGTATTGATTTGAATGCATAAACACATTTAAAACGTTGAGTATTGTTTGCCTGAAGATAACATTTACTTCCACTTCTGACTATTTTTTGTTCACCATTCCCACACCATAACCGACTACTGCTTCTGTAGGACAATAAACTTGTTATAGATAACAGGATCAAAATGGTATATGCAAGACGCCAATTTTGTCAACAAAAGACTCATTTGTGATCCTCAAATAAAAAAGTAAAAAAGACCAAAATAAAGTACAAGGTTAAAGAGCATAGAGGGTACAATATTACAACAGGTATTTCCAAATACAACCAATCTAACCTTTTCCGTTGGTAGAAAATTCTTAGCATTTCGAAAAATTATGACCATGTTGATGACAATTCATTTCAAAACAGAAGTGCTGACTACTGTAACGGTAAAACCTTTGTGGAGGAAATCTTCACAGACAATTATTGTAGCATCATCACAGTGGTTGTATACAAAACTCATCAGAAATACCAGGATTACTTTTTTTTACGTAAGACGCACGTTCCGCTCGCATACGATTCTGGATGTAATTCAAAATTGTTATTGCTAACGTGTACATCAGATTAAAGTTGTAAATTGATTGCATTTTTACATTGTACACAGCAAAAATTAATTAAACCATAACCTTTTGCATATGTCATCTTATATGAAATAGGATAAGATTCCTGTACCGAAAATACATTTCAGATTTAGGGACACAAAAACAAGTTTATGTTAATCATTAATTGACCCTAATATCGGAGCTAGTTCAAAGTTCATTTAAAACAAATATTTTTAAAAGGACTTTCAAATACTTAAAGGAAAATTCTTGTATTTTAAATATCCTTTCGTTCTAATTTTTATTCCAATATTTGATCATGCTTGTGAAATTCATACTATACTATTGAAGAAACGAAAAATTCGTCCCAAATTAGTCATTGTCTCTGACTGATTAATGAAAATCCCCTTTTTCTCACAGGTTATATAGTACTGATAGTATCAATATAAAAACAAAATATTCATTTATCAGTAACAACGTTAAGTACAATATTCGAGTTGAACAGAATAGGAGCTACAAGTAATTACTTCTATCATTATACTTCTTATTTTTATTTTTATCTTCATCTTTTACCAATGTTTACTCGACTAATATACATTTTCTTTACTTATTAAACAGTTATTGTGCATAACTTAGTTTTACTAAAAATCATGTAATTTAAAACTTGATTATAAATGCCAGAAATATTTGTACGGAGGACGCTAAATAGATTTCTTATATTTACAGGTGAAAAACACAAGAAAAAAACACTCAGCACACGAAGAAAGATGGATAAAAATACACGACGACATTTCATCACACTACTGGATACGAATCCTGATAGATTTTTACAAGAACTTTCGTCCGGAATAAAAGCAAATTCAAACGAAAAAGTCCGCGAACTGCTCACTATAATGGAAAACAAATGTAGTCCTTTACACTGCATGAAACAATACCGCGAAGGTGAAGATAAAAGTGAGACTTTACTTCATATGGCCGTAAAATACGAAGATGATTTTGATATTATAAAGAGAATAATTGATTTATGTCCAGACTTGCTGTCTCTGGCAAGGGAAACGTCCGAGAACTACCAAGGACAAACACCACTTCATATCGCAATAACTAGAGGCGATGATAATGTAACAGAATTATTGCTTTCGTCGTCGAATTTAGAATCGGAGAGAAAGCAGTATTCAAGCCGGACGAAATTAACTATGATTAATACACCAGCAGTTGGCCGAATATTTGCTAATACGGTAATGATGGGTGAACTACCATTAAGTGTTGCGGCATTAACTTTTAACGAAACCATCGTGGATCTCTTGTTAGATCATGGTGCTAATATGCATTCTGAAAACAGTTGTGGGGACACTGTTTTACATTCTCTGGTAAAATACGCTGCTGTTTATCCAAACAAAACTGACAATGTTATTCACATGTTTACATACCTCATAGAAAGGATGAGAGAGAGTAATTCAAGTCATGGTCGATACCAAGGCATTGATACCGACATATTCTTAAAAGAAGATTCATATGTCTGGTTTTTGAAAAACGACGAATTTCTAACGCCATTGCAACTATCCGCTAAACTAGGAGTTGTTGAAATTTTTCAATTTATAATTAATCTTGAAAACGTCTACTCATTTGTAAGCACACACGACGGACTGTTTGACGTAAAATTGTATGATATCACCGAAATTGATACGGTTGCTAATCACCACGTGGCATCAACTACTACCGCAAACGAAGGCTACGGAAGTAAAAAGGTTTCCAGAAATATTGACGGTGTTTCTCGTACAAGTATCAAGTCAAAAACGAATTGCAACCCTTTTAAATGCAGTCAGTTTGATAATCCAGAAACTGAGTCAATTTTAGAAATGATGTTTGATTTCGACTACCAGAGTCATTCTGCCTTCAGAATAATTGAAACGATACCAGTAAAGAATATAATTCTTGAAAAATGGCAGAAGTTAAGGTACATTTATTTCATATGGGGCTTTCTGCATGTGTTAATGACCGTGTTTTTAACTATGGAAATAGTCATCAGGTCCGAGTTATATGCCCTCAAAACTGCTTCAAACACAAGTACACTCGAAATTACTGTCCCGGACGCATCTAGGACTTTTGCTGAATTTGTATCCTGGATGAGTGTCGTTCTTGGTGGTGGTGTCTATTGCTTAATGGTTCTTTTGTTGCTGATTGCAAAGAAAAGGAGACCGAATACACTTCGATATATTTTTCACAACTTAGGATACGTATTTTTTTTAATTGCGTTTTCTGTAAGTTTATTTGTTGACTTTTTCATGACAAGAACCAAAAGCACACACGACAATATTGCTTTGATACTAGCCGTAATTGCTGGTTGGTGGTTTTCCGTATTTTTCTTACGTGCTATCCGGCTATTTAGTTTTTTCACAGAAATGATTCGAAGAGTCATTATAGGAGATCTTTTGCGATTTTCAGTCATTATTTCATTCATGTTGTTTGCATTTACAGCAGGCATGTATGCCGTTTTTGTCGGTGCTGTTAGTTTAGATCAGCAAACTCCTGCATATGAGGAAGCTGTAACTGAACACTTTAGTAGTTTTGGAGGTGCCATGTTAACTATGTTTAAACTAATGTTAGGTTTGGATGATTTTGGAGTTTTAAATCAAGCCAGAATTCCAGGTTTAGCAATAGCGCTTTACATAGTGTTTGCGTTGCTTACTTACGTGCTGTTAATAAATTCACTTATAGCCATGATGTCACAGACATGCGCAGTGGTTCTTGAAGATAGATACCCACAATGGCGACTGCAACAACTTTCTGTCGTGTTATTCCTAGAAGATCTCTTTTGTTTATCTTGCATTCGACATATATTTGGATCTCCGGGAACAGAGAAAGAAATCCGCGGATTTGACCCAGTTTCAAAGCAAAATAAAATTTACAGTCGATACTTTTTAAAAATACATTCGTTACAAACAAACTATGCCTCAGAGGAAGATCGAGAAGCTATGAAAAAGACAGAGAAAGAAAAAGAGCCAATCCGAATGGACGGATCGTTACGGTCTGATCAAGGAACATTAAATTATCTTTTGAAAACAGGATATGCACCGTCCATTCGTAGACGGACCACCCGTAGAATGAACCGACCGGAAATGGAAACGCCATCTATAAGCATTGATGATGTAAGTAGTACACAACGAAAGAAATCACCCAGAAGAAATAAGCATCTCAGTAGAGTGAGGGAAGAAGAGGAAATAATAACAAAACAGTCGGCTGCAAAGTTAGGTTCTGAACCAGATTTGATCAAGTCAGAAAAATCGCCTCAGAGCAGAAGGCGACGATACCATTCGGAAAACATGCATGAAAAGGAAAATAGAAAATCGCCGTCTGTTGCCTCAGTGGCGAGTGATTATACTCGGTCAGATGGATTACTTACTCCCGTCGAAAATAAATTGCATGTTCATGGTCATTTTAACAGTTGCCCTGAGAGAAAAGAACTTTTTATTCCGAATGGATATCCTCACGTTGATATAGAGCCATATCCTCATGCAAGTGAATGAATCATACGTTCGATATGAATGAAACATTTTAGACATTGTTAAAGATTAACAAATATTTTGAAATTTATGCCAATTGGCAAATATATGAAAGCCCGGCTATTCATCTTTACTTTCATATTTTCTTTTACTTTCAAATTATATAAAATAATAATATGTTTCATAAGGGAAGTGAACATTAGGGACGATAAATAAAAACAACATTGAGTTGTAAATATTTTTCTTGTTCCTGTATGGTATTAAAAAGGTGTTGGTATTGACATAAAGTCGACAAATTTATCCTCCTAAAAAAAAAACATATGCCTGACCCCTTCAACAATAATATATGTTTTGTGCCGTACAATATGTCAATAATCAACAGTGTAGAAGCTGTTTTGAACCATCTGCCATAAATTCTCGGTTGCATACAGTTGTAATGATAAAAAAGATTGTTACATAGCAATCAATTACAAACTGGCTTATTTTCATATATATCTGACATTCATTAGCTCATTTGATAATTTTTTCCGAATTTGGAATTTAAAACTATTCTTTTTGTTCCTTTTGTAAGTCTTCATTTTGTTTACATGTTCCCTACCCACAGTATGTACACACCTCTCTCTATATATATATATGTATGTGTCTGTGTGAAGTCTTAAACAAGGCCAGTGCAGTTGTCGCCTATCTTCTTGTGTATTTTCTGAATACAGTTTATTCAACTAGTCCGTTTAGTTTCACTTGAATCAATGCATTTGTCTATAAAAATTAAAAAAGGAAAAGTAACTTAGAATCTGTTCATTAATTTAGGGTAAATTTGTGATATAAAAACACACTAAATTTGATATTAGTTGTTTATGATCATGTACATTTTTGTTTGAAGTGTATGTGAATTTGTTTTTATTGTTGTTTTTGTTATTTCTGTTTTTTAATGATGCTATTTATTTGTTATACATGATGGTAACCAAGTAAGATATGAATAGATTGGTGCATAGAACTAGTAGAATATTTTGTAATATTTAGTTCATTGACATGTTATATCTGATAACTGTTTTGTAGTCTCATTTCATTATGTAACATTATACTTTATAGTGCTAACATATCAGTGCTCGTTTGTAGAATATCTCAAGGATTCGGTTTTTTTAAAATTTATATCTGGAACAGTATTGACATGAGTATACATTTTTTGAAATGTTTTCATTATGACTTGTTATAAACCCATTTTTGTTTTTTCTCAATACTTTTAAAACTACCTTTTCGTGGAAAAGTTGTAAGTGTAAAATTCTAGATATTGTTCACACTTAGAGTTTGAGAATGCTTTGTTAAAAGGATTAGTTTGGCTGAATGCCGTTTGCAATTTACAAGTAGTATATAAATTAAATCTGAGGTTGACTTGGGTCTTTTTATTTCTTTGTTGATAAAGCTAAATAATCAGTAAGGTTATTTAAATGTCACATGTACTATGGATCAAAAGCAAACATGTAGTGTATAATATGTATCTGTTTTAATGATTTGATTGAAAGACACTTACACGTCCAATGGCAAACATTGCAGCCATATTTCAAATCAAAACAAACCCAATGCGTATGAACTATTATTTTTAAAATATGCACTTTTTCCCAGTAAGGTCTTATTTTTAAATGTTTGGATATAGTGTTCATTTCTACAAAGTCTACCCCAATTATTTGCAAAAACAATCCGATCAAAGCCGTCTTAAACTTGTAGTGAGGTGAGAGATTTTTTGCTCAGTGTTGAAGGCCCCGCTGTGACTTTGTGATGAAGAACAATAATAAAAGCGCTGTTCCTTTGCATTTTGTATTATCTATTGTACGTGTACTACTGATTTTGTGTCATGGATAGACATTTCCTCTGTTTTCTTATTTCAACAATGGTTATACTTAACTCTCTAAAATTGATAGGCATAACATCTTTTAAGGTGCATAAGGTTTAGATACAATACTGATTCCGATACATCAAGCTTTTTTTATTTGTAAAAAAAAAATCCTTTTAAAAAAAACATTGGCCACACCTTTCGATGAAAATAAATTTGATAGGAAAAGAATCAGCAGTCGATCAGGATAGTTCCTGTTTTAATATGTACTTTTGTAAATCATGATGAAATGTAGGTAGATCCGTAGCAGCATTGCTGCTTGCAACCATTTTTATGTTTTTATAAAGAATAACATGTTATGAATCATTTACTTTTAGTGATATATTTGCAACAGGGTACGAAAAGGAATATATTTATCGAACATTATTATTTAAAGCTTGGTATAGGACTTGGTATAAGTTATGATTTTTATGGGTTGTTGTTATAAGTAGACCAGTTAATCTATCGGGAGAAGGGTGAGTGTTAAGATAATTAATAAATATAGAGTCTAGTGGTTCGGAAATTAAAATAAAAATTCAAATGAAATAATCTGCTGCTGCTGAAAGCGAAGATTATATATCAAAATTTCGCTTCCTCTCTATAGTTAAAAACTCACCCTATGTTTATTTTTTTTAGCACATAAACGAAACTTGTTTTCTTCCTACCAATCAAACAGCAACAGTTATTTAAATTTCAAAATAGTCATTCGAAATTATTTAGAAAAGACAAACTGCGGAGTTTTAAAACGTTTTATTGTATGTTGGTTTCTACGATATATACGTATTAAGTGGAGGTTTTACAGTGCATTTTATTTCTCTATCTATACATGTACGACTGTGATTTGCCAGATGCATTAAGTTTATTTTTTAAGTAATGTATTCATTCAGTATTTTTAGAGAACTGTTTTATACTATATCAGTATTTTTGTATTTGTAAAATTGTGTGCCAAATATTTGCATTGTTCACCATTTTAGTTGAAGATAAAATTATGTACAATTCTTTTATTGTTATATTACATACAATTAACATACACAATTTAAGTGGAATGTTCTGAATTAAAGCCAATTTCATATGAAACATGTATTAATGAATCATTAATGCCAGTGGCAAATACTTCATTATATTTTCGAAATAACGTAACTTTAATTTATATGCACACAGACGGTTAATTTATTCAGTATGTGAATAAATTCATCATAAATACTACTGTTATTTTTTTTACACCAGACATGTATGTAATATGTCTGAAAAAGACTCATCAGTTACGCTAGAATTAAAAAAGTCAAAAGGCCAAATAAAGTACGAAGTCAAAGAGCATTGAGAACCAAACATTTCGAAAGGTTTTGGTTAAAAGATTTTGCTGGTTTATATACAACCTTCATCAGATGCAACCAATCAGTAGAATATGGAAAAGAATCATACACGATAAGAGCTTTTCAGACCATCAAACATAAAGTTAGCTTCAAAGAATATAAAAAAGATTTCTTGTGGATTGAGAGTTGGCACTGAAACCGTATCATATTATTTCTATCAATAAGGTCAAAGCTATCTCAAAACAGAACTTCCTCTGTTTGGTTTTACTGACGCAATCTTGATGTTTGCATTAATGACTTTAAACCCAATTAACGCCTGCAAATCATTCTAATCTTACATTTATTCCTTTTTTAGTAAAAATGTTATTTTTAAAAGTTGATGAAACAGTTTCCTACATATTTACGCCGATCCCATTTTTTCCACATTGTCGAATGTGACTAACATACTTCGATTTATCAAAAGGTTGTACTTACATAAGCGACACGACGGATGCCAAGTAGGATCTGAGTTTCTTTTAAAAGCACCTGAGATATCATCGGCTTTTGGTGGGAATCTAGTAGAGCAGTCTTTAGTTTTCTGTGTTGTGTTTTGTTAACAGTTGTTTGTCTTTTGGTCTTTTTTTTGCCATTAGTTTTTCAGATTATTTTCGACTTCTAAGACTAAAAGTCCCTTTGGTATCTTTCACCAGTCTTTTATTTATAATATAAGATTAATTTTGAGCTAATTTTACAATACCTTATTGATACTAACATGTCTAGTGGTCTATGACATTGGACACAGTACAGGAAAAAGATGGGACACGAATTCCACTGCTTTAGGAACAAAACAAATCATCTAAGTAGATTAAAAATTGTTTGGAATACAAATTTAATGTTGATGTTTTTTCCCCATTACGACAATACAATGTCGTATAGTAAGTATACTTCGAATACCCTTAGAATGTTTAAGTTAATGATGGTCAATTCTCTGACAGATATAAAAAAAACCAGCTACATTTAACGTCAAAGTGTTATAATTTTACGTAAATATAATTAAGTCTTTTGTCCTGAAAAGGTGCTTAGTATAGAGTTCAGCTTGAGCCACCAATCTGTTCAAAACCAGATACTTGTCTCACATCTCATACCGATACGCCTCTACAGTGCTTTGCTCTGCATTTTTGTTCAGAAAAATTTAAATAACAGAAATACCGAACGCGGAGGATAATTCAAAACACAACAAAGGAATGGCTAATAACAGTCATATTCATGACCTTGTACAGGTATTTTCTAAAAATACAGAAGCCCTAGGAAAATTTAAAACGGAGAGTCCCTATTGAAATAGCCATTTAAAAAGCTCAAACACACCTTTTTATAGATTAGATAGCAATTGTCATATTTACGACTTTGTACAGGTTTTTTCTTATTCAGAAATAAGGAGATAAAACCTGTTTTTCAAGCAAGCTCAACCTCTCACTGGTATGCAAGCCGCTCACAATTGACACGATGTGTGATCAAAACAAACACACATAATAGGTAAAATGGTCGAAATAGGGGTACAATAGTCAGCATTGTGTTATAACCTTAAAGTCATATGAAACATCAAAATAAAAAAAAAGATTATACATATGTTTTTATAACTGAATGGCTAGTTTTTATTATAAAACTTATGTACATATACTTTTTTCTCAAGAAAAAAAATCTATAATTTGTCCAAATTTTTTACTATTTTTTAATTGCTTGCCTCCAGTTAACAATTTGTCGATTTGTTTTCCGTATGCGGTGAACTCAGCGTGACAATTCTCGTAAATATCCGGTGATCGCAATACGCATGGATCTGTCATTGAAATATAAATTGAAGAATGAAAATGGGAAATGCGTCAAAGACAACCAACCCGACCATAGAACAGACAACAGCAGAAGGTCACCAATAGGTCTTCAATGCAGCGAGAATCTCGCGCACCCGGAGGCGTCCTTCAGCTGGCCCCTAAACAAAAGTATATACAAGTTTAGTGATACTGAACGTCATACTTAACTCCGAATTATACACAAGAAACTAACATTAGAAATCATAAAAGAGTATTAACAAAGGCCAGAGGCTCCTGACTTGGGATAGGTCTCGTGATCGTATAATTGTACAGGTGGAAACCCGATTAAGGTTCATCATAAGGAATTGAAAA
Organism: Mytilus trossulus; assembly: GCF_036588685.1. Taxonomy (NCBI): domain Eukaryota; kingdom Metazoa; phylum Mollusca; class Bivalvia; order Mytilida; family Mytilidae; genus Mytilus; species Mytilus trossulus. The sequence continues at coordinate 45,904,425 of NC_086374.1, read as the reverse complement.
ATATGGCCGTGTTTACTCCTAAAAAACTACTATGAGTACAGACAAACTGGTACTTCCAGGAAAGTTTTAAGGCATGACAGGAACTAGATATATAAAAGTTAAACGAAATCTACGTTTCAGAAAATTAAAAACTTACCTAGATTTTCATGTCCAGTTTTTTCCAGTCTGCAGAAGATAGCAAACAAACACCCGATTTTCATTTGATACGGTCCACTCAGTTACACAGTTTAAATCACCTATTGTTTACAGGTGTCTATTGTCCATCCATTGTCCATTTAAATCAATACTACTCACAACATTGATTATATTAGGGGAGCTTCTCAATCGTTTTCACTACTTAGTTAATTTTTGCACCTTCTGCTGGAACGAAAAAAACTGGAAGTCAAAATCTAGAAAAGTTTATAATTTTCTTAAACATAAAATGCATTTAAAATTTATATATCTAGTTCCTGCCATCCCTTAAAACTGTTGCACGTGCATAGGTTAGTCTGTACTCAGAGTAAAATTTGGGGTGTAAATACGGCCATATTAGCCAAAAGGTTATGATGAACCTTAAACTGTTAAAATAGAACAAAAAAATCGAAGCTCTTTGTTCGAGGAGGCGTTAAATGCTTACTGTAATGTTTACTATGGTAACAAAAGTTTTAAAAGTTAATAGAAACAATTAAAATTACAATTTTCTCTCAATTACGAAGTGTTTTATTTCAGAAACACCATGGCATTTGCATATTTCAATTGATCTATTACATAGTTAAGCAGAATAATTAGATATCAAGTCGACGACATGGGTATCTATCAAATTAAATGTAGAAAATGCATAACCTTCGATTTTAATTTATTTGTCCACGGATGGAGAACATATCAATCTATTAATTCAGCCAAAAGAAAAAAAAATCCGAAATGGGTAACAATTGTATCGAAAAGAGAAAGTCGAATGCACCTTTTTATGTTAGGGCGATTTTGAGTTGAATATTTTGTCTTTGAAATCGTACAAAGCAAGAATATTTGATACATCATTTCGCTTCAGAATCTATCATTTATATATATCAAAGCTACAGGTTGACTTTATAACATAAAAAAAAATCACAGAACTAAAAGATGAACTATGGGTCAAGTGAAATACAAATGTACCTTTCTAATGAATCACAAAATCAGAAAAGGTGTGTTCGAATAGCATTTTTTTCATTAAAAGTTCTTGACGACAGTCTTTTAAGTTTGATGATGAAAATGCATTATCTTTGAAAAAAATCAATTTTGTGTGTGTGATAACTAGAGTTTATAGTCTTTAACCACTACAAACAACTAGTCTTCTCTTCCACGAAATATTTAATTAGATTTTTTTTAAATGTTTATGAATTTTCGAAAATTCCACCTGACAACCGATCAAACAATAGTTTAAGTTGAATCAATGCAGACAAGATCCATTACTGATGCTGGCTAGCTTGTAGGTACATTTGTCTTTTAAAATACAACTCACATATAAGGATCGTTATGATTCTTTGTGGATAAATTTATCGGTTTTCAAGAGCAAAATTGGCCGCGCATCATCCCTACAATAGCTTCCATTCATACGATTGTGAAAATGAACTTGGCGTAATGGGGAGATAATTTTGACAAAGTAGAATCCCGACTGTGTAGAATGCGATGTGTTATGAAGTGAGAAAAAGACTATACTAATGATTAATTTAATGCTGACAATACAATGACATAAACAAATAGTAACCCTCACGTTCCATATAGTAGCGCTATCGAGTATTAGAACATTTTGTACAAGTATATATACATGATTCCCGCGTACTGTGATAGTCTCTATTTGTCCTCGACATACTCGGGGCCGCGTTTTTTTGCAATTAAAGTCTCAATGAGCAATTTATCCAAACAATTGAAACATAGGTTTCTCTTCTTTACAATCTCCATTCTTGACTTGCTGTCGATGAACTTTTTACAATCTGCAGGGAAATGTTGATCATTGCAATACATGCACATTTTACTTTGAGAATAGTTGTCCAACAATGCATTGATAAATCTAAGATCACAATTAATTGGTTAAAAAATTACAAATATACACAAAATCTCTGCAAAAGATCCGTATATTATCAGGCAACTAAATATTTTCTGTTTTGACAAAATAAGATATATTCAAACTTATTTCTAATAAAATTGATTGGTAATGGGGTATGTGTCAAATAGACAACAAAACGATAAAATAGCATTTATAAAGTATACATAAAAGGTAGGTTACCGGAATTTCTAGCAAGATGCCTAATTCTAGGCCCATCACGATTTTTCGCACAGGAAGAGCGAATAAACATAAATTTTGTAAAACTATGTAGTAAAACAGATTACATGGTACAGATTGTGACATACTTTATTTATCAAACAAAATTGGAGAATAGAATGCAATGTTTTCGTTTCAACTACTTGAAATAGCCAATAATAATCCAAAAAATAAACGATAAATCACGTTTATTAAGAGAACACACGGCTTCAAACCTTACAGACAAGTTCATTCCTTGCACTGATATAATTGATCTTCACAATGCTAACTTCGCGGCTACCAACTTATACTATATATACGATTGTAATATATAACATGTTCATTTATGCATATAATTTCGACATTTAAATAATAACCCATTGGTACTTGAGAGGTTTCGTCGATATGTTGATACCAGTCACACATAGATTTAACAGATTTCAAGGAAGACATAGGGTTCGATTACTAGCAAAGGCATATAGAAATCACAAAAATTAAAGGTATGTTTTTTAATATTTCCATTAGTGACCAGAAATAAATTATTTTAGCCAGTTCAAACTTAAGGCTCACAAAGGAAACAATTGAATATAATTTGGTGAGTCCATTTCAGCGACAGATTGAGGCAGCGTTGATTCTAGGAAAAAAAAGAATTCAAGGTAAATGAATGGGCTAATGTCTCGACAATGGTTTACAAAACTTAAAATTTTCGAAAAACTCAAGATTTTCTTATCCAAGGAATAAATTACCTTAGCCGTATTTGGCACAACTTTATGCAATATTAATCGTCAATGCTCTTCAACTCTTCGGCTTATAATTTTTTATCTGAGCGTCACTGATGAGTCTTCTGTAGACAAAACGTGCGTCTGACGTTTTAAATTATAATCTTGGTACCTTTGATAACTTTTTACACCACTGGGTCGATGCCAATGCTGGTGGACGTTTCGTCTCCGAGGGTATCACCAGCTTAGTAGTCAGCACTTCAGTGTTGACATGAAAATCAACTATATGGTAATTTAAAAAAAATGTCCTGTTGACAAAACTTAAAGCTTTTCTTATTCCAGTCTGGATTTTTAGTATTCGTATTGTCAACTAATAAATTCATAATGATTTCCATTTCCATTCTCAATTTTATAATGATTATAAGATGCATCGTTTTTTGTGCTTTTACAATTTTTCTATTTAAATCCGTCCTATTTTTTCCTAAAACTTAGCATATAGGGGTATTGGTTTGGAGTCCAAGTATGTCCTTACCAGTTTCCAGTTTGTTGTCAATGAATTTGTGCAGCATCCGGGTGACATTATCCACTACTTTGTATACACATGTAATTGTTTTGATATTTTGCATTTTTTTCATTATTCGGAGAAGCGAATCAGATGAGTGTTTTCGTATGTTTTATTGCATTGTATTTTTGGAAGAAGGTTAAATTTCGGATAGTAATACCCGTCAAGGTCAGGCTTGGAAACTAGGTTGGCAATTAAAGCATTAGATATTTACCGGTTAAATGTATTAAATGTCATCCTTTACACAATAACCCCAGCTGTTGCTTCTGTTAAATGAGTAAGATACAAAACAAATTTGTAAAGAAATCAGATTCGACCCGGAATTAATTATTTATCAGTACTATAAAATATGTATCATTACATTAAACTAACATTAAAAATACAAAACTAATAAGGCCAGAGAATTCGGAATTGGGCCTGGTGCAAAATTGCGACGGGATTAAGCATGTTGTGTGTGATCTAAACGCCATACCTCTAGCCAATGAAGAATGAATAAACACACATTAAGACGCACAGTAATTTTCAACCAAAAAGCAGTCCAAATCAGATCTCAGAATAGGTAACAAAAGAAACTTAGCAAAATGACAATGATAAATAAATAAGCAAAAGACAGTCCGACCACTTGCACTTACTATCGTACTACCTCCAGATCTCAATCAAACTAATTATTGATGATGTATTCATCATATGATTTTCTATTGCTTGTTCCTGCATCTTTGCAAGTTCATCTTTATTATAACGTTAATGTGTGAATGTTGCAATTGTCTTATCCACTTTTTTCATTACAAAAATTTGTTTTTGTTTCTTTGCTTGTTTGTTTCATTTGCTTGTTTTTTCATTGTCTTGATCTTTTTTGTTCCCGTATTAAGAATTTTAAAATCTAGCTTGAACAAAATGTTTTCTTCCTTTAAAATGTCTGCTATAATACGTCTGTCTAATGTGCTTATATTAATTGTTTTGTGAACTGTCATTATTGTCTAGTATCTCTCAAATTCTATTACCAATTTTTCAAAAATACATTTGTGATTGTTATCTGACTAAACAAGGCCGAGTTCTGTTTGATTATAATAGCGTTTAAAGTTTTGCGTATTAGTGTAAATATTGAATAAGAACTTGAAATAATGTATTGGATTTATCCTAACAAAGGATCTTTAAAAAATTTCCAGAAATCTATAAGTTCTTGGTATCGGTCCTAAAATTTAATAGCTCAGTGCAAAATGCACCATTAATTTTAAATACAATCCATGACCAAAATACTCAAAAGAAATTCAAATGTTCTGCTACGGTATGTTATATTCATAATATGAAATGCAGCATTAAACTTACTACCATATAGTACTACTATTCCATATGAAAATAATTGAAAATTATATTTTCTCAAAGTTAAAAATGATGTTTTTTAAATCATCCTTTTTGTGTGAAGATGCTTGGCATTATGAGCAGCACACATTGACGATTGGAATGAAAAGGGTAGAGCAGTGTTGTAAATGCAGTGGGATATACATGTATATATAAAAAAAAAATGTTAAAATTAACTTCGTTGGATCGTTCAGGTTCTGAGTGAAAATATGCCAAAGAATCAAGCAGTGCCAAAAACATAATAAACGAAAAAGTTTTCATAAATTTAAGTTCAATATTTTGATGGTGCACGGATATAACATTATGTTGCTTTTCCTGTTTTGATATTTCAAGATATGATTTGGTTGAAATGTACTAGAAATCACTAATTAAAGGTAGCTAACATTTACTATCAATATAATGAAAACATATCTAGAGATTTCTGAAATTACCAGACACGCGTTAAACAAATGCTGTAACTTTGAATGAGGCTTACTTTTTAATAAGATGGTACTGCTGGCAGGCTTTTTTCTGTCATGTTTTGCCTAATTGCCAAATTCTTACAAAGACTAATACCTGACTTATTTTATGTGAATGGTTGATTTTTCACTCGTACATGTATCACTGTCGTATCTATTCCATCGAACTTTAGATAAAAGATACAACATAAACAGTTAAGTTGTTCTCATATCTTGATTTACTTATAGAAATTGACAATGATTGTAGGTGGAAAACAGAAATTTACGACAAAAGAGATGAGTTCCGCTTTAAACAATCCCTTCCTCGTTTCCCTAAATGTGACCTACCGAATTAAACTTTTCAAATGGTTTGTACTTATATAAGCAACACGAGGGTGCCACATCTGAAGTAGCATCTGCTAACTATTCCGGAGCACATCAGATTAACCCTAGTTTTGTGTTAAGCTTTGTTTTAAGTTTTCTGTGTTATGTTTTGTGTTTTGTGTACTGTTTTTTGTCTGTTTATCTTTTCGTTTTAAGTCATTGAGTTGTCAGTTTATTTGGACTTATGAGTTTGAATTTCCCTTTGATATATTTCGATGCACTTTTAATGTACTAAAAAAACCGTATGCGTTGACAACTTTCAAGTTTTTTCTCAATGAATTGGAAAGAGTGACAATTAAATATTCCAATAGTCCGGATATAAATATATTTCTTTGTTACCTTAAAATAAAAAAAATAAAACCCATCTTTCATTTAAGGTTTATATTGGCTATTTGGTTGTCAAAATGCTTCTTAGCAAGAAAAACAATCATTATGCTTATTATAAAAACAAATAAAAAACATTCAAAACCTGGTCCATAATAATGGTTGCCGTTTTTTGTTGTTGTAGGTATTTAACACAAATAACACCTTTGTGCGAATGGGTTAGCAACGGAATTCATTTCAGACCGAGACACCTGAGTGGTGTCTCCTATCACTAAGAATTTGATACTTATAGTATTTGTTAACTCGAATATATTTCGCCTTTAAAAATCAATATCATGTCGTAATGAAAAACATTTTAATTGGACCATGTATTGTCATTGGCTCTATACTATTTGTTAATCAATTGATAAAAAAAATGACTGGTAATTCAATTAAACGTGTCGTATTTTGATGCATTTGTTGAAGGCCATAAAAAGCGTCTGCGATTTGTCTGTTCAAAGTTTTATTTGAAAGAATTTTATGCAAATGGCAGATTTTACGCGGGTATCTCCATTGCATCGGTTTATTGAAAGTTTATGAAGACACGATGTTAGTTTAAAATCTTGACAACGGTATAGGCATTTGGTTGTTGTTGAAAATCGATTAATGATCTCTAGATCTCTATAATATTAAGTGAATTGCATTTCCCTTTATATATGCACACTAACAAATATCTCTTTTTACTCATATTTAGTACGTCTTAAAATCAGAGAAAAAGCTTAATGCTCGATGTCTCGTCCTACATGATATATGAGTGACAAATAACAAAAAGAGCAGTTAAAATACACTTCCAACGTCAATAACTGATTTTTAAGTTACAAGTTCAGCTTTACAATAAAAATCAAACATCACTTCGTATACAAAAAAAAATAACATTGCCATAAAAGCGGGAGGTTTGCCTAGCCACAAAACCAGGTTTAACCGATAATTTGTTTCTTAAATGTCCTGTCCCAAGTCATGAATATTGCCATTGTTATATTATAGTTCGTTTCTGTGTATGTTACATTTTAGTGTTGTGTTTCTGTTGTGTCGTAGTTCTATTCTTATATTTGATGTGTTTCTCTGAGTTTTAGGATGTAGCCCGGATTTGTTTTTTTCCTCAATCGATTTATGAGTCTATTAGAACAGCGGTATACTAATGTGGCTTTTATTTAGCTGCTCAATTTTCTACATCACGTTTTCATTAATTTAAGTTTTGTACATCACTTTTATTTTGGGCAAATTTGCATGAAACAATATGATATGACATAAGTTAAAATTTGTTAACCTGAAAAAAATTGTTACATAAATCCAATAATGTGCAGCAAAAATGTCTTTATGGTATTATGATTTTTTTAAATTTTATTTGTAAAGTTTGCAAGGTAGTGTTCAATGTCGTGGTGATAAATGTTAGAAATATGTAGAAAACAGTTATGAAGATATATATGAATCTTCACATATTCGCTGGCCAAGGGTTACGATCCACTTCCCTCCTCTCCATCCTTGGCAGATTAATATAAAAAAGAAGATGTGGTATGATTGCAAATGGGACAACTGTCCACAAGAGAGCAAAATGACACACACATTAACAACTATAGGTCACCGCACGACCTTCAACAATGAGCGAAGCCCATACCGCATAGTCAGCTATAAAAGGCCAATATATGACAATGTAAAACAATTCAACCGAGAAAACTAATGGCCAACATTTGTGATAACAATGTTGCGCCATCTATCGGTAGATTAAAGTCACGCTCGTTCCGAATACATTATTATTGAGAAATTTTTAACTCTTCGATATGTAAAAACACGGAAGCGTCTAAATTCTACATACTTGGTAAAGCAGGAAACGAAAATATACGTTGACATTCGTGCATATGCGCAAGAAACATACACATGAACTTCTTTCAGATAATTAAAAACATTCTAATTGTCACTAAATATAGTCGTATGTTTATTATGGATGTTAAGACTTGTTGCACAATAAGCACGTGACAACTGTTTACTTACATGTAATACACTTTCTACATTTACACGTGATCATATTATCGGCGCTTTTTTTGTTGATTGGATGCAGCGAGATTCGACTGCAACCAACGAAAATGATTACCGTGTGTATCTGCCTTACAACAAGATAACCTTAACCAAATCACCGCTTTGATAGATAACAGGCTATCCACATTCCAGGGAAATATCCAGCAGTCTCAACGAGATATCAGTCAATCCCAGATTTTCAAGATTGAGGAGACTTTGTCGGAGAATTATACTTTCCAACGGAAGGGGAACGAATACCAGTACAAGCACGAGGTTAAAGTCCTGACGAAGTTAACGGAGGCAAAATCACAGTTAGACGGACCAGATTTATCATTAAACTCGTTGATTCATCCGAATTGGGTTGGAGAGTCGTGAAGCAGTACACAACTAACCCAATTGCAGACGACTCCGAAGATGAAAAGAAAATGATAAAAGTGCAAAATAGAGTTGAACGTAGGAGCAAGTCAGACAAGCTGAAAAAGTCAACGAAGACGGTCAGGAAGGTGCCCTATTCCACCAAAGAGAGAGATCCAACCCCAACTTGGAGAACAGGGAGATGTTTCAATTGTGTCAACAAGGGCCATTGGGCGAATGATTGTCCGGAGAAGAAAGATAAGATAAGTATATTTAAAAATTTTGAAAGTACTAATTTGTATTATAATATGAAAAAATGTTATATTGGTCAAGATGAAAATTCATTCAGTGCAAATGTAAACATAGTAGAAGATAAACATACGATAGAAATTACGTAATCGAAACCAAGTGTCATTGGTGATAACTTTTTACTAGAAGTTGATATACCTGTCTCACCAGTAGGTAAACTGAAGTCAAAATTACATGAATGGAAAGCTATTACTACTAGTTATTGAAAACGGGTATAAGTTACAATTGAAAATGGAACTAGAGGTTAAGCATTTGAAAAATAACAGATCATCTTTAAACAATGCAGAATTTGTTGTTGAAGAAATTCACAAGCTTCTTCAAAAAAGGTGCATTTCTGAGGTTTATTCGAAACCAATTGTAATAAATCCGCTTACAGTAGCATTTAATGAAGATAAACCAAGATTAGTACTAGATTAAAGGCGTTTGAATCCACATCTGTTTAAATTTAGATACAAGTACGAGGATACTAAGATAGCAAGATATCTCTTTCAAAAAGGAGATTATTTATTAGTTTCGATATTAGATCTGCTTATCATCATTTGGATATCTCAGATATTCACAGAACTTTTTAGGTTTTGCTTGGAATTTTGATGGTAATACGAGATATTTTGTTTTCAATGTACTTCCTTTCGGTATATCAACTGCAGGGTACATATTTACAAAAGTACTTAAAGCATTTTCGATCTGAAGGCAAAAGGATAATAATGTTTCTAGACGATGGGTTGGGTGGAGATAGCAATTTTTAGAAATGCACAGAGAGCAGTCAAATAGTTAAATATAAACTATAGAATGTGGGTTTTTTGATTGCACATGAGAAGTGTTTTTGGTTACCAAGCCAGAGATTAAAATGGCTAGGGTATACTTGGGATACAAATATAGATAACATATTTGTTAATGAAGATAGAATTATGAAAACTGAGAAAAAGATTAGATTTTTAATAGAAGAAACAAACGAAGGGGTAGAATTATTTGGATCTAGATTTTTAGCTAGTATTGTTGGTCAGTTGATATCTATGCAGATAGTCATTGGTGACTTAGTTAGATTGAACACTAGATACCTTTATGATTGTATCATGAGTAGAGCAAGTTGGGATGCACCAGTCAAGATTTGCAAAAAAGCAATTAATGAAATACATTTTTGGTCTATTTCATTGCAAAAGCTCAATAATGCTGGAGTCGACATTAATAAAGTCGATCAGTTAGATATTGTTGATATAGAAATGTTTTGTGACGCCTCAGATGTAGGCTTTGGTGGTTATTTAGCCTCAGATTTGAATGCAAAACATTTTTGCAAGGAAATTCCGGTAACTGGACAGAACGAAAAAGGAACGAAAGTTCCACATGGCGCGAATTAGAATGCGTCAATAGGTTTGTACAAACTTTTGATAATACATTTAGTGACAAAACCGTCAAAATTTATACAGACAATCAAAACGTACCTCACATATTGAGAGTAGGAAGTAAGAAACAGAAATTACAAGATATAGCTATTGACATTAAACAAACGTGTGTTGATAGCAATATAAACATAATTACACAATGGGTTCCGAGAGAGAACAACACACACGCAGACAAGCTCAGTCGACACACTGATCACGATGATTGGGCTATTCATTCTGATATATTTGATGAAACCAATAGCTTATGGGGTCCATATACAATAGACAGATTCGCAAAACACTATAATACAAAGCGTGAACGATTTAATTCTAAAATATGGTGTCCCGGTACGGAAGCAGTTGACGCATTCAGTCAAAACTGGAACACTCATTTCCATGGTCGTGCGCAAAATAGAAAACGATAAGGCCAACAGCACGCTTGTTATACCGGAATGGATATCAGCTCCATTTTGGCCGTTGCTATTCGCATCGAGCTATCTCATCAAATTTATAAAGGGAAAACTTTTTTACCAAACCTGCACTCAGTCGTTAAAGGTAGTGGTAAACATGGCGTATTTGGTGAACGTGTTCTGAGATTTCATATGTTAGCAATCAAACTAGAATTTTAATGTGATCAATATTATTTGCAGGTTTAAGATTGAAACAAAACGTCCAGGATGCCATAGACAACAGTGGTATATCCCCGGACAACAAACTTAGGAATTGAGCCAACACGATGTCCAGCTTTGTTGTGGAATCCAAAGCCGAAAATACCAGTAAAAAGTACTTTTATGGTTTCAAACGATGAAAAACTTTTATAAATGAGCACAACATGTCAGAATTACCTGCTAACCCAGTTCATGTCGCGCTTTATTTGACATATCTTATTGATAAACATTGTTCTCCCACTGTTATAGACTCCGCTGTATATTCTATCAAATGGGCCCATGAACTTAATGGCTTCAACGATCCTACTAACAATTCGTATGTTAAATCACTGACCGAATCTGTAAAACGTTTGAACGGTAGACCAGTTGTCAAAAAGGATCCAATTAACAATAATATTCTTATTGCTTTATGTTCATTGTACGAAAGGTCAGAAGATTTATTGATAGTTCGTGATTTGACCATGATTTTGATAGGTTATTCAGGGTTTTTGCGTTACGATGAGCTTACCTCCTTAAAATGTAAAGATATCACAGTTTTCGATGATTATTTAGAGATACACATTTCACGTAGTAAAACTGATCAATACCGACAGGGTAATAAAATGTTGATTTCAATAGGTAGAACTTTAGCTTGTCCATTCAAAATGTACAATAGATATATTAAGTTAGCTAGTCTAGATGAGAAATCTGATTTATTTGTTTTTATACCTTTATTTAGATATAAGGGTATAGAAAAATTGATACATAAGAATAAGAAGATGAGTTACACATCAGCTAAAGAGAATATTGTCAAAAGAGAATTAGAATTGTCGCCCCGAATCACAATCTAGGTTTACATTCTCTTCGTTCAGGCGGTGCTACCGCTAATGCCCAGTTTGATGTGAACGAAAGGTGCATTAAGAGACACGGGAGGTGGAAGTCCGACACAAGTAAAGACGGGTACATAGATGATACATTTGAAAAGAGAATGTCAGTTTCACAAACACTTGGGTTGTAAACTGAACTTTGCCCGCCCTTTCTTTGTGGTTTAAGTATTGCTGGGCTATCGGCTATATATAGTATTTAGTATTTATTGATATGCCTAGAAATAGTATTTAGTAAAGTTGATACTTATAATTTCCAACAGTTCGATAGTATAGTGGGAAATTATTGTAATAACGGTACTAGTGAATACTATTGATACGGGTACTTATGTACACGTATATACATATATGTATCAGGTGATACTGATATTTAGCGGGAATATTTTCCCTTGTTGGTCACTTCTAGCCAAGAATCAGACTGGACAACAGTGAAATAAGTTTCATTTTCAATTGAATTGTTATTCTAATTTGTATTTAGTAGGGATTTATATTTTACTATAAAGAAACTTGATTTATTATTTCATATAGTATATTTAGTCAGTTATATACAGTCCAAGTGTACCTCTCGAGACGGTCTTCCGAGCATTTGGGTTCCATTATTTTCCACTTTATTTAAAATGTAGTCTTTTGACTGCAGTTTAAATTTAGTTTGAACCGAGGTAACTCGTTTTTGTTAGCTTTTCCTGGCCGGTGGGATCGTTGATGACAGAGCCCATATTTTTGAACACAATTTACTGGTTTTTCTAAAGAATTCCTTATGAAAGTTTATCTATAGTGCATTGATACTTATGCTTCATGTATATTGTATATATATATATCTTATTTATATTAATAAACTATGGGGTCCACCAGTATTGCTTGGCTATCGGCTATATATAGTATTTAGTATTTATTGATATGCCTAGAAATAGTATTTAGTAAAGTTGATACGGAGGTGGATCATAACCCTTGGCTAGCAAAGATGGAATATTCAATGAGTTTTCTATATAAATATGGGGGCGCTACATCAAGCACATGTTTCAAGCTTTAGTATCTTCATAAAATAGCTGATGAGGGAAAAACATATAGAAATTTTATGACTTAATGTCCTTCTCTACTTCCCTAGCTTCCACTGGCAGGTTAACAATTTCATTTATCATTGTGATAAATATATCATTTATTGGTTAATTTAAGCGAAAATGGCATGGGCGGTATCTGCTCCCAAAAGGTTTTTGCAAATTTATAGTCAAGAGTAAATAACTCTAGACTTTTTGACTTTTCAATATTTTAGAATATAATAATTGATGACGTTTGTCTTTTTCACTTATTACAAAACAGAATAGGCTTATATGGGTTGTGAGTTCACTAAATTATAGAATATAGAAATGCATATTTGGTATTTATAAATGTTATGTTTGCACATTTATATGTTGTTCATATGAAATTTAAATAACAACTGTCACATTTATGACATGAAATACAATAAAAAAATGTGATAAGTAAAAAGAGTTGAATAGGAATAGCACACATTACATGTATATAAAACAGATAATAAATATGTCTGCCCTAGCATTCAATGTAAGTGATAAGAGTAATTTATACTTTTGTTAATCTATAAGCCCATAGATAAAAATATTACATGTATGTATATGTAAAGTTATGACCAATTATCAGTCAATCTTGTTTTTTGTAACGACGATTTATAATATTTTTTGTAAATTTTGGTGAACGCTACTGAGATAAGTCTGGAATCACTAAACTTATGTTGCATGAATGCTTTTAAACAATAAAAATAAATCACCAGTCTGATTTCGAACTGAACTCGTGGCTAGTAGCGTTTGACTCCAATACTAATTGACTAGTATTGTCATTTGGTGTTTCGTTTTGATAACTCTCCCAATATGTTGAAAGTTGAACAAAACAACCAATTAAACAACATAAACCAAGTCAAAAATGTTCTTTATACAGTGATAGAGAATGAAAATGATTTACACTTTCAATACTAATCCTGATAAAGTTTTGACTGCAAGGAAAAGGATTTTGTTTTATCAATTGAGTTGTTTAATTTTTCTAGTATCATGATAGTGCATTTAGAGTGATATTTGTTGAAATATTATAGATAGACAATAATAGAGCATTGACTTGACATATTAACGATAAGGATGAGGCGTAGATGACGGGGAAATGCGAGACTCGGGCCGAATCCTTATATCGTTGATGTGTCAAGTCAATGCACTATTATTGTCTTTATACTGCAATCTAAAAAAAAACATTTATAATGGTTGTTTAATGTGTTTATGTTGCTATTTGATCTAAATATATGGATACTTTCCCTTTTATAAAAAAAAAGGCCTCTGATCATGCAGGCGGAGAAATATACAACACAATGAAATGTACATTACATGTTGAAACTCGCAATCGATGAGGAACGAATTTGTTTGAGAATGAACTAAATTATCACAAAAAGCATAAACATAATGATTTATAGTTTGCAAATCAAAAATATAAAAAAAAGAAGTGAAATATGTTTTTTTTTCTAAAATTGAATAAGTTTGATTCATTGTATACATTGAAAACATGAACAAGTTGAATAGCTCGTAGGAATAATTAATTATAAGTTAGCAATTTCTATTTTGATATTCATGAGGAAAAGTGATATCAGGTCATTGACTGTACATGACTTTGGTGAACGCATTTTGATTGCACAATTAGAACGATCGAGTGCAGTATAAATCGTTATATCATTGACACATTGTGATTTAATTGATTGATCTGTATTTCGACTTCTTACACTTCTGTAATAACGGCGTGTTTTAAAAGTTTTGAATTCATTTAAGTATACTGTTACTTTTAAGTATAATTTAAAAAATAATTCTAGTGAAAACATGAAAAATTCGTTTTAGCAGTTTAATTAAAACTGGATTGTTTTTTTTTTTTTTTTTTTTTTTTTTTATCAAATATGGCAAAGTAGAATCTTAAATTGCTGCGATTTTTTTGTGTCAATATAATCGCATACAAAGCAAATCTATATCAATGTATTAACATTGATTAAGAATATTTAAACGTATCGACAAAAAATATTTAATTCGAAGACTTTGGCTGCTAATTAAATAAGGATTTTGATGAGGACTTTTTTTTTATCACGAACTTGTTAAACAGCCAACACAGTATCAAGAAGAACGTGTATAATAAGTGAGACGAAAGAGTGATGTTATTTTTTTTCTTTTTTTCATCACGGGTTTTCTTTTCCTTTGCACTTGCGCTATTTTATTACCGATTATCTAACGAGAGGTGTCATTGTTAATAATAAAATAATAAGGGGAAAAATAGTATACCGCTGCTCAATAGTCAAAAATCGACTAATCGAAAACAAATATAAGGGTCACAAACCAACACCGAGGGAAACACATCAACTATAAGAGGAATACAATAGAACTTCAGAAAACCTTAACTGATACTAAAACAAACACCAACATACTTAGCAAACTGTTTGATAAAACTACAACATTCCTGACCTGGTACAGGACACACAAAGATGGGGTATGACCGACAATGAGATAACTCCCTATGATATACATTGAAATTAACAACCATAGTATATAGGTTACCAACGGTTCCAACAATGCACATAACTCATACCGCATTAACGACATAATTTATATTCTAAAAAATAATTGCACTAAACACGTAAAAGTTTTCGGCAATTTAGAATCTGTGAAAACTATACTTCAACAGTATTCCGTTTCTGAAAGTTGCATAAAATAAAGGAAATATAAAACTCATCATAGATACCGGAATTTAAATTGTGAATTTGCGCCAGACAATAAAAATAAAGATTTTCTTTCAAGTCTAAGTGTATTTTTTTATAGCAAAAAATTTAATATTCTAGTATATAAAATATAAACCTCTTTTGTGGATATATTTGATATTTCATCTGACTTTAATGTTGAACTTGAACATCTAATGATAATTTACAAGAAATGTTTAAATCGGTAATCCTACTTTGTCGTAAAAACAATCTTGACATTGGTAAATAAACGAATATATTCTTGGTATATAGAGAATGACAAAGAACAATGTTGAAATTAAAATCGGAAACAAGGTATATATTATGTTTTCGAATGGAATGACAAAGAATTTGCAATGTTGAAAATAAAGTCGGAAATCAAAGTATAACGTTTACTTATGGTAAAATAGTTAAAAAGGAGTACATCTGACACTCTGCAGGTAATTTAAGTTAAAATCTGGTACACTAAACTTTATTTAAAAGTTTATTTTATTTTTAATTATTATATAGCTGCCTGCACACTATAAAAAGACATCTTAACAGTTTCCAGTTGCCAGTCATAGTTTTTTGCGCTATATCAAGAGTCGTTTTGTTCTCGAAAGTATGGAAAAGGCGTTTCATGCATATTCCATATTGATCGCTGTTTTAACATCTCATATAGTAATTTTATTATTTTTCAATCGAGCTTCACTGATTAATAAATAAAGACAACAGTTGTTCACCGCTGTTTCAAAATTATAAATCGATTGAGAGAAAACAAAGCCGGGTTACAAGCTAAAACCGATGGAAACTCATCAACTATAAGAGTAAAACAACGGAACAACAGAAGTGCTTGAAGTGCAACAAAAACAAAAGCCATTGCACCAGACATAGAAACAAATCATTAAAAAACAACTGTCTTATTCCTGAATATGTGCAGGACATTTTAAGAAAATGTGGGTTCTATGGCTAGTCAAACCTCCTGTCACGATTATATGGCAATTTTGAAAAAAAAAACATTCCTAAAATGACAACACTACGTGTCAGGAACACATCTTCTTCTTTTGTTTTACGAAAAATGCACTTATCATTCTCAGATATTTTCCGTTTAAATAATAACTGTTTTGTTGGAATGAAATACTGAAGTAGTTTCCATCTGAAAAAAACTTGTTTTCTATTAGATTCTTAATATAAAATGGTATACAAATGACATATGTGGTGTGCATTGTAATTAAGTATCTTATCAAAATATAAATACTGATTGGCCATATATATTTTTACTTAAGTATTATAGTTTATTTTATTGTAGATATCTATACTTTTAACGGAGTTTATTTTTAAACCTGCAGCCATTCTTTTTTAATATTGCAACATCTAAAAATATGCATTGCAGATTGAATTAATAATTAACTTTTCTAAAATAAAACTTTCGATTAATTTTCCATCATGATCCAATATGTCGTTTATATACACCAATCCATTTTAACCCAGTTCGGAAAGAACAAGCTTTATAGCGATTTTTTGATATGTTTATTTCTCCAAATAGTATGTTTGCTGGTATTCGAAAAGGGATTAGAAAGTTTTGCTAAACCTCTTCTTGTTTTCACCCAACTTGAAATTACTTGTCAATACAAATCAGGTATTTTTCGAAGCTCATTTAGTGATGTTATGTAATCTAAATTCATGTAAAAAGACAAGAAAGATTTTACCACAATAGTAAAAATATTTTGTAAGATTAAAAAAGAGGGACGAAAGATACCAAAGGGACAGCCAAACTCATAAATTGAAAATAAACTGACAACGCCATGGGTAAAAATTAATAAGACAAACAGACAAACAATAGTACACACGACACAACATAGAAAACTAAAGAATAAACAACACGAACCCCATCAAAACTAGTGGGTGATCTCAGGTGCTCCGGAAGGGTAAGCAATCTGCTCCACATGTGGCACCCGTCGTATTACTTATGAGATATAAAATCTGGTAAATAGTCTAATTCGGTAGGTCACATTTATGAAAGGGAAGGGAATTGTAGTTACGTTTTTTTTTATTAGAGCGATTGTTGTTAATTTGGAGACCCACGAGGCTTTCAGTACTGTAAAATAACCATCAAAATAATTCTTAGTCCCCCTTTTTGGTATTCGCCGATATGTGTGTTTCTTTTGACTTTGTCGTTTCTTTCTTCCCAAAATATATTTAAAACAGCAGCTATCAATTTTCTTTAGTTAAATATCTGGGACTTTGCAATAAGTAGCAGCTCAATATTTTCCAAAACAGTCTTAATTGTTTTTCTCATGTTTAAATTAATGATTTCATGTTATCAATTGAAGGTTCCCCATATAACTTTTAACCTTGGTATCTGTAATGCCTACAACATGAACGGGTTTGTCTGTCCGGCGTAGGCTATTTTTAAGCGTCACAATCAAAATGCATTCTATTTTTTTATTTTATTATTACTGTAATTATAACATGTATTATTATTATTATTATTATTATTATTATTATTATTATTATTATTATTATTATTATTATTATTATTATTATTAGTAGTAGTAGTAGTAGTAGTAGTAGTAGTAGTAGTAGTATTATTATTAGTAGTAGTAGTAGTAGTAGTAGTAGTAGTAGTAGTAGTAGTAGTAGTAGACCTTTTCAACATCTCTCGACACCGACTAATGACATCTACAGTTTACAGGTAAAATAGATGGGTCGTCTCAAAGACAAAAACCATCATGAAAATCAATACGTAACATATTGGATTGGCGGTTATATATTGTCTTGACTGTACAGCTTCAGAATATATATGAACCAAATAAACAAATAAATATATTTCTCTGTCATATAATATTCTTATTTCGTATGTATTTACACGACATTTCATGTTGAATTGATTAAAACAAATACAGCAACCATCCTGCATCCTGATCCGCTTTCTCTTCAATTTTATGATTTTGTGAGTCCTTTACCAAATGTTTGTCGCATGTAGATAAAGATTAACTTGTTGGTGTAAAAGCTTTTATGAAATTTTCCAAAATTTATGAAAAAGAATTACTGGACTGTTCGTACGTCCGTATCACCCTTGTGAACATGACGAAATTGGTATATTTTTAATCGATCGTTACCTTAGTTGATGTACATATTCAAAATCTGAAGGGATAATCACTAATTGATTTTGAAGGTCTAAGAAAATTATCACATCTATTTTTTTTTTATCAACGGCGGACTTTTCCGCTTAAAGATATTTTGTTCGAGTTGATATTTTTCATGATAAATATTTTAGAAAACAAAATATAATTGACTTCTCGTTTTAATGTTACAACATCATAAGCAGTGTATTACATGTACCTGCGTATGGAATTCATATTTCAAGTTGTTAGTTAATACTATAGAGGTTATTGACATTGCAAAATCAACATGCACAGTGCTAAGCAGGGGTTTGATGTCCCGAAAACAACATACATTGTCCCTTCGTCATAGTGTCCTTTCCCTGTTCCTGAAAATGACCTTTGGGTTTCTTACAAGAAAGTGATCAAATTTCGTTAATTTTATTTATGCAATGGCATTGCTATATTTTGTTTTGTTTTCATCGGGTCAAAATTTATTTCTCTATATCCAATTTCTGGAACAAAGTTTTGTACTTTTTTCGAGTTTTTTTCGTACTTAAGATTTTTTTGTATCTCATCTATATGACCATACTTAAGAGAGGTTTTGAATCAAAATATGGAGAAATAATCAGCTGCATTTCCCGGAGGACTGTGTTCTCCTTAGAGACAAAGTTTATCCAAATCGTCATCCTTTAGTTACACCATTTCAACACCTCATATAAATCGTAAGCCAGAACATTTGAAAGAAAGAGCAAAAACCTTAATCGCATGATTGGTGGATACAGAATTCAAGTGGAACACTAAATCATTTGGTGAATTGAAAATATACAAAGTATTCAGTACATTATGGAGGCACACAAGGCCAAAACTAACAGACATTGTGGAAACATGTGCCGCCCTTATCAACAGATATAAAACATTGTTTAATTAAATATCAACTACAATCAAACATGCTTTGTTTTTTTCATTTTCCAAATTCCACCAGGTTAGCTAAAAGTTCAACGCCTAAAAAGATGAAATGTGACTTAAAGTTTATTATTTTCTTTACGATAAATCTAAAAAAATTCCATGTTAATTGGACTCTGCAGGAAAGTTTATCACTGTCAATGAAAGCAATTAAATCAATAATGATTTCAATTTTTTTTTTGAGACGACCCCTCACATTTAACCTGTCGTAGTCGTTCTCAACTGTAGGTGTCGAGAGATGTTGAAAAGGTCTAGTAGTAGTAGTAGTAGTAATCAACATTTGTTTTGATTAATGTTAAGTTCTTTATATATATGCGTGTAACCTTGACCTGTTATCTTTATTGAATTATAAAATATGAACATTGATAAACTACTGTAATGCACGACTGAATAAAAAAATCAGAATTTTGCATTAACAAGGAAACATACTTTAAGAAATAATTTAAAAAATAAATTAAATAGGACTGTATATTATTTTATCAGGTGACAGAAGAACAAATCAAAGACGAAAATGGAGGAAGACGAACGACAATACTTCGTCGAAATGCTTGAAAAACAACCTAGTGATTTTTTACATATCTTGTCGTCTAAAATAAAAACCAATTCAAATTTGTCTAAGGAAAACGTACATAATCTTCTCGACATGATAGATGACAGAATAAATGACGTGAAAAATAGTCCTTTAAAAAATTACATTAAGCATTTTTTTGAAGACGAAGAAGAAAGTGAAACTTTACTTCATATCGCTGTTAAATACTCGGATCATTCGGAAATGATAAGAAAAATAGTTAAACTGTGTCCCGAATTACTGACTTTTTCAAGAGGAGATTCAAAAAATTACAAAGGACAAACACCACTTCATATCGCGATAACAAAACGTGATTATGAAGTAACTAAACTACTGCTTTCAGATTCAAAACACATGAAGTCTATTCTGAAGACAAAGGCAACTGGCAGTATTTTTACAAATACGGTTATGATGGGAGAGTTACCTTTACATGTAGCAGCTTTGACTTTAGATGAAAACATCATGGAAATTTTATTGGATAAAAAACCTAAAATGCGTGCAAAAAATAGTTCCGGAGACACCGTTTTCCATTCTCTAGTGAAATATGCTGCCATTTATCCAAACAAATCTGACAGCGTGATAAAAATGTTAACATATCTCACAGATAAGATAAAACAAAAGGATATTTCAATTAATGGTCGATTTCAAAGTAAGGATACCGACATAATCTTGAAAGACGAGTTGAATATGTGGGTTTTGGAAAACAACGATTGCTTGACACCATTACAACTTTCCGCTAAACTTGGAGTGGTGGAAATTTTCCAATATATAATAAACCTAGAAAACGTCTACTCGTTTGTTAGCACCCACGACGGCCTTTTTGACGTCAAATTATACGACATTACCGAAATTGACACGGTTGCTAACCAACATGTAGCCACTATTAGAAATGCGGATGTAGGCTCTAAACATAAAAAAGTTGCCAGAAATGTTGTTGGCGTGCCTCGTATAACAATTGCATCAAACACGAATTGCAACCATGTTAAATGTGGCCAGTTTGATAATCCAAAAACGGAATCAATTTTAGAAATGATGTTTGATTACGACTTTCAGAACCAATCTGCTTTTAGAATAATTGAAACCATACCAGTTAAGAATATAATTCTTGAAAAGTGGCAAACATTCAAGTATTTTTATTTGTCGTGGGGCTTTATCCATTTGTTGATGACCGTATCAATGACTGCAGAACTCGTCATTAGGTCTGAATTATATGCCCTCGAAACTACGCCAAACACAACTACTGTGGGCAATCATGTTTCAGTATCATCTCGAACGTTTGCCTCTGTTGTTTCCTGGATAAGTCTTTTTCTTGGAGGTCTAGCATATTGCCTTATAGTTATATGGCTACTGATTGCGAAAGCCAGGCGACCGAACGCGTTTCGATATATTTTACATAACTTAGAATATATATTCTTTTTAATTGTGTTTTCTGTGTGTTTATTTGTTGACTTCTTTATGACAATTGCAAAGGAAAAACATGATAATATTGCTTTAATACTAGCCGTAATTGCTGGTTGGTGGTTTTCCGTATTTTTCTTACGCGCTTTTCGGCTTTTTAGTTTTTTCACAGAAATGATAAAAAGAGTCATTATTGGAGATCTTTTGCGATTTGCAGTGTTCATTTCGTTCATGTTTTTTGCATTTACAGCAGGCATTTATGCCGCTTTTGTTGGGTCAATGGATGCAGAACAAAAAACGCCCTCTTACCATAATGCCGTAAATGAACACTTCAGTAGTTTTGGAGGTGCTATGCTCACTATGTTTAAGCTTATGTTAGGTTTGGATGATTTTGGCGTTTTAAATGAAGCAAGAATTCCTGGTTTAGCAATAGCACTTTACATTGTGTTTGCATTACTGACCTACGTCTTGCTGTTAAATTCACTTATAGCAATGATGTCACAAACATGCGCAGTGGTTCTGGAAAATAGATACGCACAATGGCGACTGCAGCAACTTTCGGTTGTCTTGTTTCTAGAAGACATCTTTTGCATGTGTTGTATACGACGTACATTTAAATCTCCAGGAACATTATTTTTTCCAGAGAAAGAAATCAGCTACTCGAACCAAGTTACGAAGCAACCTAATGTTCGTTACTTTTTCAAAATACATTCGTTACAAACTACATATGCTTCAGAGGAAGACAGAGAAGCAATGGAAAGTAAAATGAAAGAACAAATTAGAATGAAAGGATTGTTACAAACAGAAATTTTAAGTACTGCGGATATGCCACAATCGGGATTATTAAGAACACAAAGTATAAATAAAGAGCTTGTTAGAGACACTGCATCCGAAATGAGAGATACATCGCCAAAAAGAAATAGGCGAGTAAAAAGACCCCGCACTAAGGTCAACAATAAACCAGAAGTTGATTACCATCATAATGATGTCACTAAGGCACCACCGCAAGTCGATATAGAGTCAAACCCGAAATTCACATAAAAATTCAAGATAAAAAAAAAGAAACTGAATTGGTATGTTTGAAAAATATTGCTAATCATTTTCGTTTAGTGAATACATCAGGCCGGATGTTTTGCCGCTAAATTTTTTAACATATGTTATGCCGATGCCATATATACCTTGCTATGTAGTGTCGGTTTTGTTCATTGTTAAGTACCGTGAGGTGACCAATAGTGTGGCTATTATTTTTTTATAATATAAGCGGTTTATTTTGATACCGCTATTTATCTACTAGTATTATTTAAGGAAACAAAACATACAAAAGCTTTAATAGTTATATAATGGTATCGGTTGTTCTAACTTTAAAGGTACGATATATTATATGTGATTCCTATAATTTTAAGTTTTTGTTATTGAAAGGTTAATTTTTGCAAATAGAAAAAACGACAAACAAATCATACATGCTTTTCAATAAAATGTCGATATAATGGTTTATAACAACCTACAACAAATAACAAAATATAAAACAAAAACTTTTATCAATCTGTATCGACTTCGTTTTGTTAAACGAGCTGGAACATTGTACGTTATTTTACTGCTTACGTCTTTTTTAGTTGTTTGTTGAACTCGTACATTTATATGTTGGGTTGGGTACTTGTGACGTCTGAGTGTTAGGTTTGTGCGGGAGCATTCGGTCAAGAAGTAGTTTCTTAAAAACAGTATACTTTGACCTAAAACTATAATGAGTAGTCGGTTACAATCTATTTAGTTTAACGATACAAATAGTTTTAAAACTTTTAAGGTAATTCGTGTAAGCGTATTATCTATGTACATGTTTTCTATAGGATAATTTGAGCTGATCATTCAGTTGTCCGTTTGAAATTTCAAAATTACTAAATGTCAAAACGTCAATAAGAACAGATCAAAGAGTTAATAAACATGTTGTTTATAATGTGAAAGTATTTCTGATATTAATTTATCACAAATCTTATTAATGCATGCATTGCAAATAAAGAAAAGTGGTATTCATTGGAATTTAATAATACATATTGTAAGTTGATAATGCAAAATGAAATATATGAAATGAATGCTCAGTTGGTCAGAGAGACAATATAAACAGTGTTTATAACGGTAAACTGCGATTTAAACAAAAATAGTGGGAAAAAGAATTACAAAAATGTATATGATTAAACATTGTATGTCTATCTGAACACTAGAATGTGCATGTTTATTTACATATAAAAACTACGACTGTTTTAAAAGCTCTTAATTCAATTGATGAGTTAAAGGTAACATGACTGGATAGGTTAGTGTTACTGATGGCAGAAAACAGACAAAAACATTAAATTATTCATAACTTTTTAGATGATTTAGATATATGGTGTTATAATATCATTGTTATTCATCGAGTTTTTCCCTTAGTGATTATTTTTTTTTTAACTGAAATAGTCCGGCGGCTACAAGCATATTTCACACGAATTGTGCACAATCTGCTACAAGCATGAAATTTGTCATAGACCTTACTCAACTATTACTCTTTCATTTCAGATAGGAAGGTATTTGAAAAAAATGTCTCACTTCCGGTTAAATTCAAAATGGCGGACATCGTACTTAAATCAGCCAAATATTGAAGGCTAGCATGTGAATAGGTGTTATTATCATCCTACTATCATAATATTTGGTACAAATCTTTGTTTTTTACTACTTTTGGATAAATTATGTAGATTAGTGGTCTTAAAAACCCCTACTTCCGGAAAAATCCAACATGGCGAACATTGTTTTAAAATAAGCTTATTTTTTAGGGAGGGTAATTGAAATGTGTTTTAACATATTGCTACTATCATAACATTGTGCGGGAACCTTTCTATGGTTCTTCTCATTGATGCAATGTATAAAACATATGTATTCAAAATCCTTACTTCCGGTAATATCCAAAATGGCTGACAAAGAAAAATCAATTTTATTTAAATATTCAACTTTTTTCAAATTGTTCTTTGTGCTGGTCATTCAACTTATGGCTTTAAGTTACCCCCAAAATAACTTATTCTATTCTGTTGTAAATGTTTAAATACAAATTGGTCATTTCCGGTAAAAACAAAAATGGCGTAAATTTCAAAGATGAGTCCTTTATCCATTTCTTCGATATATAGTTTTGGATAGATTGATTAAAACAAAATAAAATCACTATAATACTATAGTACTATAAACATTTATAAAATAACTACTATTTTGCCAAAAATACATGTTTATTCATAGTCACATCAACATGCACAAAAATCAGTGCATGAGAGACCCGATTTTCCACATTAACATCGACCACGGCATCCTTTCTTCCATCCACAATGTACAAGCTTCTGACAAAATGATGAGAACGAGTTTTTCAAAAGGGATCCTCTTTGTCCCTTCGCCATCCTTTAACGCCTGGGCTGGTTAGCATAAGAGCCAATCTCACGCTCGTCCCCCTTAACACCGCCTTAGTTTATTACACGTTTTACATGCTGGAAAAGACTATACCAAGTTGAGGGAATAGCCTCAATTAGCCCTCCACATTGTGCAAATAGTTATTTTCGTGCTTCGATACCCATGTTAGCTCCATCTGATAAGTTTGTGCGATCCCACAGTAAAACCCCGGTGATTTAGGCTGATCAATCATCATTTCCTATGTTAAATTTACATGTTTAAATGCCATCAATGTCTCCCAAACAGTCTTTTTCCCTTTTCAAGCAAACAGAGATCCGTATCACCACTGGTAATGGCATGGATCACAATAAGTGTGTGAGATCACACTCGAACAGTCTATGCTAATGTCATTGCTGTTTCGCTATACTGTGACATAGGGGCAGACGAACTAAGTGGCAAAGCTTTATATATATCTATCCATAACCTTTCCAGTGCACTAGGCATTGATATATTACACGTTTGCCGGAAAAGGAACTGCTTTGGTCACATGGATGGCGTTTGGAGATGTGATTTTAGCAGTTAGAATGATGATTGATCAGCCAACAACATCATGGATTTGATAATGTCATTGATAAAACGGTACGTGGTTTTGTTGTAAGATCGGAAACACGTATCAGATGGGGTTAACCAAGCAGGAAACATGTGTTTTTGGAAGAGAAAAGACTTACTGAGGCTATTCCCACGTCTCAGTCTAGTGCAGACGGTTATAAATGGCGAAGGAAAAAATATGAACCATGATTACCCTTTTGGACAACTCTTTGTGAGGCCTCTTCATCTTTTCAGGAGCTTGTACATTATAGATGTAAGAACCAATATCACATTCTTGTAAATGAGGAAAATCAGCTCTCCGATTGTGAATAAACATGTATTTGCCGCCTAACGAGTATGCTGATTGCGTATTATGCCCTTACCTTATTAAAATACCTTGAAACTGTAACACGAGTGGGTGAAGTCTTGGATGCGTATGGTAGTTGTAGCAACACATGCTCAGGATATCTTATCTCATCCACCACATGATGTGTTTCAAGTTAAGCACTTAGTTCACATTAAGAGGCAGACACTAGAATCATTGTGCATGTGTCTGATGCAGTGAAACATGAATTTAAACGAGTCATGATTCGAACAGTCGTTACTGATGATGCGGTCATTATTTGTTCGCTATTTCGTGACATAGGGGTAGACGAACTATGGATTGTGTTTGGGAGGGCAAAACACTTGGGACTAATATCTATCAATGGCCTTTTAAATGCACTAGTCAATGACTGATCACACACATTTATTGTGATACATGCCTTTACCGGTTGTGATACGGTTCTCTCTTCGCTTGTAAAAGGCAAATAGGAAGGCTTATTGCGGCTATTCCCTCAACATTGTCTAGTCATTCAAGCATGTAAAACGTGCAACATACTAAGGCAGGTGTTTAGGGGGACGAGTCTGGAATTGGCCCTTATGGTATCAGGTCGAGGCGCTAATAGATGACAAAAGGACAAAGAGGATCCCTTTTAAAAAACTCTGAGGCCTCATCATTTTGTCAGAAGCTTGTACATTGTCGATGAAAGAAATGATGCCGCGGTCGTTGTTAATTGGGAAAATCGGGTCTCCCGTGCACTGCTTTCTGTGCACGTGGGGTGACCGTGAATGAACATGTATTTTTGGTCAAATAGTAGTAATTATAAAAAAAAATTAGAACTTAAGTTTTTTTATATTGTTTTAATCGGTCTATCCAAAACTCTTTCTGCAAGATATGGATTGAGGACTCATCTTTGAAATTTACACCATATTGGTTTTTTTTTACCGGAAGTGTTCGTTTTTATTTGACCCTTTACAACATAAAAGAATCAGTGATTTTGGGGATAACCTAAAGCCAAAACTGTAATGACCAGCACAAAAAAAAACCATCATTTTCTTTACATTAAGAAAAAAATGAATTTTAAAATAAGAAACTGATATTTCTATGTCCGCCATTTTGGATAATACCGGAAGTAAGGATTTTAAATACATATTTCTTATACATTGTAACCATGAGAAGTACCAACGAACGGTCCCTGCACAATGTTATAATAGAAGCAATACGTTAAAACACATTTCAATTACCTTCCCTAAAAAATAAGCTTATTTTAGTACAATGTCCGCCATGTTGAATTTTACCAAAAGTAGGGGTTTTTAAGACCACTAATCTACATAATTTATTCAAAAGTAGTAAAAAACAAAGGTTTGTACCAAATATTATGATAGTAGGATGATAATAACACCTATTCACATGCTAGCCTTCAATATTGGGCTGATTTAAGTACGATGTTCGCCATTTTGAATTTAACCGGAAGTGAGACATTTTTTTCAAATGCCTCCCAATCTGAAATGAAAGAGTAATAATTGAGTAAGGTCTATGCCAAGTTTCATGCTTGTAGCAGGATGTGCACAATTTTTCACCAGACCGACGTACTAAAATGGTTGTTGGAAACAACCAGATGTAAAAAAATAAATAAATGGAAAAGTGTTTTAGACACCGGTCCAAATATATAAAAAATTGAAAAATTGTTACATCTAAAAAGTCTTCAATACAGACGTTGTCAATACTATCAGCTTGGATGCAGAATTCTGTTCACATTAAGTCATTATAAAGCTTAGCTACTCAATAATGCACACTTACTTGTAAGAAGTATTTGTTTTATTGGGTACAAAAATTGCTGAAAGTGGTACTTGCAAAATATGTTGTAAAAAAACTTTTATAAATGACAATGATTTGCTTGTTTAATCTATTGTGTCTGTTTGTCTGCTTCACGCATCGTTGACAATATAATGGAATTTGATCCGACTGTCATACAAGTGAGAGGTTTAGCTAGCTATGAAACCAGGTTCAACCCACCATTCTATATATTAGAAAATGCCTGTACCCAATCAGGAATATGACAGTTGTTATCCATTCGTTGAAACTTTTGATTTTGCCATTTGATTTGGAACTTTCTTTTTCAATTTATTTTTGTGATTTTACTTTTTTTAACACTTAATTGAAGGATTTTGGGTTCAAAAATCAAAATAACATGTGGTCAAGCCATATACTGAATTTCAAACATTGACTCAAATTATTTGCTGTTTAACTTGCCTCTCGTTCATAGAAGATACAACAAAAAAATAATCACAAAAAACAGGTATCAATATAGTAATAAGAGAGCCGTGGTGTAGTGGTTAGGGCATCGTACTACTAACACAAAGGTTCCTGGTTCGATTCCCGATCCCGGATGAAAATTTCAGGGACTGAATTTTCGGCTCTCCCTTGATACCATTTGCCAGTATGGTCTTGAGGAAACGATGATAGTTCGTGACGATAAATGACTGAGCCGTGTTAAGAGAGAGCTATATCTCTTTCACGTTAAAGACACCCTTGTAGATTTCGAAAAAGAGTAGGCTAATGCCGCTACAAGGCAGCACTCGCACCCGCAAAGTGGAAAGGGATTAATATAAGTTGCAAAACTTGTTTCCCAATCTACTATAAAAAAAATATGTTTAAACTAACCATCTGATACACCATCGACCAGTTTATCCAAATGTAATGAACATACAGTGATAGTTTTTTTTATTTTTTTTATTTTTTGCGACTCATAGAGAAGAAAAAAGAAAGAATCAAACAAGGGACAATCAAACATCATACAACGTTGAATTAAAACAAATAACACTACTGCCAAATGTTTTAAGACGAAACATAACATAACTGTCTAAAGAACACAAGAGAGAAAATCCTAAATAAAACAAATAGACCACATGAAAAAAACCCGAGATGAAATGAAAAACCGCAGATGAAATTAAGCACCCTGAATTGTTCAATAGTTACTGTGCCACTAGTGATACTATATTCACGTTGATGATCTTAACACCAGGAGGGTTACAGTTGTAATTAATCTTCATGCGACAACATATTTTTAAACATGTAAATATCGTGTTTAACCCCGAAATATATGCATATTCTTTGTACACGTGAAATCAATAACACCTTCAAATACTGATGATCAAACCAGTTTACGTTGCTCAATGTTAAGTTTTCTCGTATATTGTCATACGATTTTCTATAAAATTTATCTTTTAGAGGTATTGACTGCTTTGTTTTGCTATTTATGGTCGTCTTTTACCCCGTTTCGGTTAATTTTTATTCCTTTTGGAGGTTTGGTTTCTTAATGCTCTTCGACCTCGTACTTGTTTTTGTCTTCTAAGTGTTTTGATTCGAAGGTCACTAATGAGTTTTCATTAAGCGAAACAATTTCATAGCGTACACAATTGTAGTCCTTCTATCCAAGCTGGGTTACATGATTTTTATCATGAAACTATTATTGAAAGTACACATGACAGTGAAAAGGACTTTCGTCAACGGGTCACAAAGACTAATATTCCAGCTTTACACTAGTATAACAGTTCTCACGGAATGTCTGAAATTAACCCCCTAACCAGAAATTTATAAAAGCGAACACGGCATTCAAAGTGTACGGTTTAAATCGTTAACTATAAAAGCAAAAGCCCATCATAACACTGGAGTGTAACATCACATGTTTTAATATGACGTTATATATATAAATACATTATACATGTAGTTATTTCTGCATCTTTCATGCCACCAAACAGTAAAACACATTATAGAGGTCATAAATTACACTGAAAGACATAATTTGGTGAAAAAAGTTTCTCTAAAATGAATGAATACTATATATACAAGATAAATTGTATTGAAAGATTAAGAAAATTTATTAAATTTTCATTTAATTCTTATCCTTCCAAAAAGTTTGCAAACAACCAGATTTTTCCAAGTCGTCCAACAGTTGTATCCATTTCGAAACGTCCTCTTCTTTTTTCACAATTTTATTACTTCACTGGAATGTTGGAGTATATCCTGGTAGTTGGAATGTGTCCTAAATCGATACCCATCTACAGGGAATAACTATTTGAGGTGAATGTAATAGCATATCCTGGTATGGAGAAAAGTAACGGTTTAAATGTGACTGATTTTTGATAGCTACACTTAAGACAATTCAAGTTTCCTCTCAATTCAGACGATCACCATACATCAACTGATTTTTTTTAGAATAATAATTATAATAGCATCATCATCATTATCATATATCCCACAAATATTATTCAGGTAAACAAACCAAACTCCTACATTAAAAAAATCAAATAAAAATTGTAAGGACTAATTCGATTTGATTTTTCATGTTATTAGGTCGAACAATTAAGAAAGAAGACATAGCTTCACTATTGGAGGAAAATCCTGAAGATTTTTTTAAAAGGCTGTTGTCTAAGATAAAGGCTAACTCAAAAGAAAAAGTACAGTACCTCCTCTCTCCGATAGAAACATTAATCTCTACAACGAAAAGAAAAAAGAATTTTGTCAAGCGCATGAAGCAATATCGGGAAGGCGAAGATAAAGGTGAGACTTTATTGCATATAGCGGTAAAATACATGGATAATTCAAATGAAGTTGTAAATGAAAAAATACTTCAAATTTGCCCAGATTATTGACCGTGACAAGGATAAGCACTATGAAGGACAAACACCACTTCATATTGCTATAACAAAAGGTGCATTTTTGGTCACAAAATGTTTGCTTTCGTTCTCGAAATCGAAAAGTATTAAGAATATTACTAAGAAACGTGCAACTGGTAGAATATTTACTAATACGGTAATGATGGGAGAACTACCATTACATGTGGCAGCTTTAACCTTTAAGGAAGGTATCGTGGATCTCTTATTGGAAAATGGAGCAAAAATGCACAGACAAAACGGTTGCGGCGATACTGTTTTCCATTCTCTTGTGAAATATTCTGCTGTTTATCCAAACAAGGCCGATAACGTGATAAAAATGTTTACGTATCTCAACAAGGAGATGAAGAAGCAAAACCAAAACCATGAACCTCAGCAGGACCAGGATACCGACATATTTTTAAAAAGAGATTTGTTGTGTGGAGTTTGGAAAACTAAGACTGTCTTACTCCATTACAATTATCAGTTAAATTAGGAGTTGATGAAATTTTCCAATTCATAATCAATCTAAAACATGTCTACTCATTTGATAGTTCACATGACAGACTGTTTGACGTAAAATTATACGACATCACCGAAATTGACACAGATGCCAATCATCACACAGCCAGTATTACAAATGCGAACGAAAGTGTCGGAAAGAAAAAAAAGGTTTCTCACAATGTGGTTGGTATTTCTCACAATGTGGTTGGTATTTCTCACAATGTGGTTGGTATTTCTCACAAAAGTGTCGAAACAAATACGGATTGCAATCCTGTTAAATGTAGTCAGTTTAATTATCCAAAGACAGAATCAATTTTAGAAATGATGTTTGGATATGACTACCATAGCCAAGATGCCTTCAGAATAATTGAAACCATACCAGTAAAGAATATCATACTGGAAAAATGGCATAAATTGAAGTATATTTACTTTATATGGTGATTTCTTCATTTGGTTATGACCGTGTTTATAACTGTAGATCTCGTCATTAGGTCTGATTTATATGCTCTTCAAAGTGCAACTAACACAACAAAACTTAACATTCATATTCATAAATCATCTAGAAAATTTGCAAATATTGTATCCTTGATAAGTCTTATACTTGGTGGTGCAGTATACTCCTTAATGATCCTGTTGCTACTGATTGCGAAAGCTAGACGACCAAATGCGGTTCGCTATATTTTCCACAACTTAGGATATTTATTATTTCTAATTGTATTTTCCGTTTGTTTGTTCATTGACTTCTTCATGACAGAAACAAAAGACACGCATAATAATATTGCTTTAATAGTAGCCGTAATTGCTGGCTGGTGGTTTTCCGTATTTTTCCTGCGTGCTTTCCTTCTTTTTAGCTTTTTCAACGAACTGATCCGAAGAGTCATTGTAGGAGATCTATTGCGATTTGCAGTCATTATATCGTTCATGCTTTTTGCATTTACAGCAGGCATATATGCCGCTTTTGTTGGTGAGGTGGGTTCCGAACAAAACACGTCAAAATACCAGGAAGCTGTAACTGAACACTTTGATAGCTTTGGAGGTGCCATTTTGACGATGTTTAAACTGATGTTTGGATGATTTTGGAGTTTTAAATGAAGCTAGAATTCCTGGTTTAGCACTAACACTTTATATTGTGTTTACACTGCTTACGTACGTTCTATTGATGCATTCACTTATAGCTATGATGTCACAGACATGCGCAGTGGTTCTAGAAAATAGATACCCACAATGGCGACTGCAACAACTGTCAGTCGGTCTGTTCCTAGAAGACCTGTTTTGTTTGTCTTGCATTCGACACGTCTTTGGTTCCACTGAATTGAGAAAGAAATCCGCGGATTTGATCCTGTTACACAAGAAGTCAAAGAATATAATCGATATTTTCTACAGATACATTCACTACAAACAACATATGCTACAGAGGAAGACCAAGAAGCAATGAAAAATATGGTGAAAGAAAAGGGTCAAATAAAAACAGAGGCCTTACGCGCAGGAAATTTTCAAGTATATTTCAAATATTAAAGAATGGTATGAAGGCATATTAACTAATCGAGGAAATCAAATTTTAAATTATCTCCTCAATCACAATTTTCAATAAACGATGATAAAGATGGAGGAATTCAAAGAGAGAATTCAAAAAAAAAAAGTAAACGGCTCAGTCGAGTCTCCGAAAAGAAAGCTACTCTGCAACAGTCATCCACAAATAAATCTTTTAGAACGGATTAAAGTAAGTCAGAAAAACATCACCATAACAATAGGCACGGGAACCTCTCTGAAAACATGCATGAAAGGGGTACTGGAAAAGGTACGTCAGTTGCTTCAGCGTCAAGTGAAAGTGTGTTATTGAACGGACCTCTCACTCCAGTCGACCATATACTTGACATTCATGCTTACCCAGACGACTGTCCTGAATGAAGAATTAATTCTCCTCACCTCGACATAGAGCCTTTTAAATGGCATAAGTAATCAAAGAAAACATTCAAGATATTTGTTTTTGAGAATTTAAAGAATGAATAAACCAGAACATATAGTCAGTAGGTCGACAATTTATTCTAAAAGAAAATATAAAAAATTAAAAGTATTTTAAAAATTCAAGAACTTTAACATTCTTGCCTTTAAGCGGGATTAAATGAAAAAGAAGTATTATTTATATAACATATTTCCAATGAAATATCTGCATTTCTAATAAAATAGGTATTCAGAGCACGTTCAGGGAATTATTTTTTTCTATTAAAAATCAATATACACATTATGTAGCAGAAGAGGTCAATTCGTTAATCAATACAAGTGCTACAGTGTTATTTCTATTTTTTTTAGAGGCCGGCACTTACAGATAGGAAAACTGTTTGTCAAAAATCTACTCACAGGAAAAAGTATTTCCTCCAAGGAAAATTTGAAGCTGCAAATTTCCTCACAGGAAAAAGTATTTCCTCAAAGGAAAATTTGAAGCTGCAAATTTCCTCAAAGCCAAAGGAAAAAGAATTTCCTCAAATGAAAAAGAATTTCCTCAAAGGAGATCGAATTTATTCTAAGGAAATAGAATTTCCTCAAAGGAAATATTTATGCAGCAAATTCCCTTGAGGAGAAATCTTTTTCTTTTAGGGAAATCTGATTTCGCTGGAGGAAAACTATTTTTCCTCTGAGAAAATTGTTGACAAAAGGGGCATAACTTTTTCAACAGTGGTGCTAGAGCTGAACATTTTAGGACAAATATCAGGGAACCAATACCAACCATGTTATCAATTTCATTTTGACTTTACTCCAAAAATTAAGGTGACAACTTTTGCACTCAGCGGAATTTTAAACTTGTCCCGGAGACTGTTATACTGTTATGTACATAATTTGTTATACACAATGTCACTATAATAAACATATTTGTATTGTATTGTATTGTATACGCTCGACTCAAATCTTAATGTACAGGAATGTCAGTTTTCCTGCGAAGGTCTGTGGTTTCAAACTTCATATTTATACCACCTTTAAACTCAAATAAAAGCTACACTTTAGCCGGTATTTTACTGCAGAACTGGAGAATTAGAGATGACACATGTCTTTACCCTGTCAATCGTCGAATCGCATTAGCCATGCATGCGCGTTAAAAGATTTCACAGCTAGTTTTGTAATGCAACTGTATCGGGGAATGATTTTGTGACTATAAACTAGGTATGAATCATTGTTTGTCATCTGTAATCCTTCAAATACATATCAAGATTAAATATTTCAAGTAAAAACGAAATAAGTCCCTGTTATTCCTTTGTTCTACTATTGATTCTGTTAAATAAATAAATGTTGAACGCACTATAGACTGCATGCGCAGTTGCTTTTGTAAATATCATAAGTATTTGATTAATTGATTTTTGTACACTTTCACAAGAATATCTAGTGTAAATTTTTTTTTTTTTTTCATTTATTATAATGCTTTGATCTATTTTTGTTTGATAAAACATTTAAATTCATATGCATGTAAAGCATGATGAAAAGAAATAGACATGTATTATGTAAGATCATTTTCAATTGTAAGAAAGCATAAATCTACTATTTATAACCCATTCTATAGTCTTTATACGATATTCTTAATATAAACAATGACTATTTTCAGAACAAAGAATAGTTGATAAAGTTATAAATCAAAACAATATTGTCCAAAAATACACGTACTAAAGACTGTCAGCAACGTTTTTTTGTAAATTATAGTAATTAAATAATTCGTTATTGTGCATTAATAGTATTGGATTATACTATTAAAAAAAAGCCTGAGGTTTATGCAATTTCATGCATTTGATTATAATTACTAAAAAAAATGGCGTCAGGCTATAAAAACGATCACAGTTTTGAACGATGGCGGAAGACAATTGAACGATGGAGCGAGTCATTTAACGATGGCCGGGCGCCATCGTTAAACAGGCCATAGAGATCCCTGACTATATGTCCAGGTACCACTATCACACAAATGTCTAGCTAAGAAAAGAACTGTTTTTGCCATGCCAGCAGATTTAAAGCTTGTATACTGCTTAATGTGCCTGCGAGCATTCTTTGATAAAGTTACATTTAAAACAATTCGTTGTTTCTTCTTATACTCTTATTGCGGAATTAAAGATTTCTTTTGTTATAATATAGGGTTATTTCATGAATATTGGGGAATATTGTAGAATTTTATATTGCACGAGATTGCGAATGCAATATAAATTCTACGAGGGACAACATTCCAAATATTCATGCAATAACCCTTTTATTGTATAGCAATATAATATTTGAAATTAAAAATTGGTTTAAACTAAGATTTTGTCGTTGATGACGTCATGAATTTTGAAGATTTATTGCACTACTGTAGTGCAATATTAGAATTTATTGCACGCTAATTTTTGGTTACTTTCTGTGGGAAATATTATATTGCTATGTAATAATATAAAATCCACAACTGTCATTTTTATTGGTTGAGGTTCTAGATTTTGGATTGAATCAATAGCTCAAAAAATAAAATCAAGATCACTCATCACAGAGAAATACATATAATTTATAATGTTATAGCACACAGAGGAGTGCATATAAGAATAATATAACAGTACATTATTATTATACTTCACGTTAAAATGTCATATTTTGATTGGTTAATACGAGGGTGTTAATTAACTCTATCACATGAATGAGCGGGTGACAAATTTTTTGATGAATGTCACCCTCTCGTCCAGACCAATCATAAATCGACAATTCAAAGGCCAACGAATTACATTAAGATCAAGTAATAAAAACAATAACTAAGTTCTACGTTTGTGCTCAGATTTGTTTTATTTGACTGTCAAAATAAACAAATAAAACATTTTGCTTAATTTCTGTTGATTTTTCTAATACCCATAACGTTGTTCTGTAAGTGAGGTCATGGAAAATACAATTCATCTGTAAAACAAATAACAATAGGACATTCAGTATAGTAAATTAAACAACACATAGCTCAGAGGGTGATATAGGAGATTAATTAGTACCCCTCGCCGCGGTTGTTTTCTTATGGTAACAATCTGCTCTATCATCCTATCATCTATATGGTATTACAATAGAAAATGTCAACCGCACAATAACAACGGATGCCTTACAACAGTCCACTTAAACAACACAAACAAAACATAAACTGTGAGTCACACGAATGGATAAACTTCACAAAACCAGGATTGACCCCCATATGTCCCTTTTATAGCACACACGTAACTTTATATATGTCTAGTTTTACGTTTGAATACTGAACAGTGGCTTAACTTGTGAAGGTAAATGAAGACTAAGAAAAATAAAATATTACTTAGCAAGTGGACAATCAATATGTATTTATTTTCATATATTGTTCACAGATTTTGTTTTTTTTGTTAAACAACCTATCAATATATAACTGTATAAATATCTTAGTTGTATTATACATAGCTTAAGTCCGTCGAATACAACGTTCGCACAATTTCAAAAGTGAACATAACGACTCACACAAAAATCATTACATCTGGTTCTCTCAAAACCCATTAGGGACCGAACCACTAGTGAAATCCTTTTTATACATGTGATGTCAACACATGGAAGGCTACACTTGAGAAAAAATCTTTATGCGACAAAATATTTGTTAATATCTCAGGTCATACCCCAAAGACATTTGAACATTCATTGACTATAGGAAAATGTTGATTCTCTAACACTTAAAACATGACCAAATATGAAAATTTAGAATAAAACATGTTCATAAGGTCATAAATGAATTAAACAAGAATGTGTTCAAAGTACACGGATGCCCCACTCGCACTATGATCTTCCATGTTCAATGGACCGTAAAATTGGGTAACATATCTAATTTGGCATTAAAGGTAGAAAGATCATACCATAGGGAACATGTGTACTAAGTTTCAGTTGATTGAACTTCAACTTCATCAAAAACTACCTTGACCAAAAACTTTATTCTGAAGCGGGACGAGCGGACGAACAGACGAATGGAAGCACAGACGAACGAACGAACGAACACACATACAGACAGACGGACGGACGCTTAGACCAGAACCACATAATGCTCCTCTACTATCGTAGGTGGGGCATAAAAGAGTTGTGGTTGAGATTCTTTAAGACAGAACCTACCTACACAAACAACCTGTGTATGATAAATTACAATTTTCACCACCATAAAGAGCTGATTCACAGTGACAACGGTTTCAAATGATTGATGAACATGCATATCTTATAATATAATACTGCAGATTACATGAGCATATGTTGCGAAAAATATAGAGTTTTGTTTTGCTTTTGAGTAAGTGTCTGAATTTTTTAGTTATTTACAGTCGTCTATAACAACATTGCATCATTTAAAAAAAGTTATCAAAGGTACCAGGATTATAATTTAGTACGCCAGACGCGCGTTTCGTCTACATAAGACTCATCAGATACGCTCATATCAAAATATCTATAAAGCCAACCAAGTACGAAGTTAAAGAGCATTGAGGATCCAAAATTCCAAAAAGTTGTGCCAAATACGGCTAAGATTATCTATTCCTGGGATCAGAAAATCCTTATTTTTTTCAAAAATTCAAAGTTTTATATTCAGGAAATTTATGAAAATGACCACATAATTGTTATTCATGTCAACACCGAAGTGCTGAATACTGGGCTGGTGATACCCTCGGGACGAAACGTCCACCAGAAGTGGCATCGACCCAGTGGTGTAAATAGTTATCAAAGGTACCAGGATTATAATTTAGTACGCCAGACGTAAAAAAATTGTTGAAATTTAAACTGATATTGTAGATTATCTTATTAATTAATCAATCAAATCAAATGTTTATTGACATATATAAACTCTAAACTATAGGTTTGTGACACATAATATGAAAGTAAACATACAAAAAATACATTTCACAATCAAAACGATAGGAAAACATATCCCATAAAACACATAAAAGTAAATAAGCCAAACAATCTATTTATATACATGTATATATTCATATAAATAAATCAAGAGTCCTCTGTCCTCAGATCTAACGCCTGTTTAAAAAAGGACACTAATTGGTATACTTCCTTTTCGGAAGATGGGCATAGAAGATACTTAATTTTCTCATTTTCCTGCCTGGACATAAAATTTAGCATATGTTTTAACTACATGTCCTATAAAATTGACGGTTATATAAGCTTTACACTAAGTATAAGAAATAAAGCTCACTGAAAAAGAAAAATTAAGTATCCATAAAAACAAAAATATCATTTAGAGAACCGATTAATTGTAAATTATCAAAGCCGATTATCACACCACTTGAATTCAACATCACAAGTTATTAATTGAAGCGTTTATTTACAGTTGTACCCTTTTTTTAAAAGAATGTTCAATTTTCTGTACATCCGAAAGTCTATAAGTTAATCATACTTTTTTATATTCATATGCAGTGCCACATGTTAAAATTGGTTGCAAAATTTCATAACCATAATATTTTTTATCAACGTACCTAGTATTACGTATATAAGAAAGTGTATTGTATTTATGTCTTATGGAAATTTGTATCCTGCCAAAATGTTTGCAAACAACCAGATTTTTCCAAGTCGTCCAACATTTGTATCCATTTTGGAACATCTTTCTCCCTTTTCACCGTTTTACTACCTCGCTGGAATGTAGGATTATATCCTGGCATTTGGAATGCGTCCCACATCGAAACCCACCTACAAGGAATCACTATCTGAGTTGAATTTGACGGCTGTTCGTAATACGAAGAAGGCTTATATTTTGAGAATAGCTCATTTCCATCTCTGATACGTTTTGAATAGATGTTATGCCGTCTTAAGAGACACGTATAAATCACAACGCCTACAGTTGAAATAAGTGCAAACATTGTAACTAAAGTTCCCATAACAATTCCAATAAGCGCTGAATCTGATATCACTGTGACAGGTAAATCTAAAAAAATAAATCCATAAATTAAAAATAATTTAATAGGAAAACATAAAACTTGATCAACGAATAATACAACTAAGATATTTATACAGTTAAATATTGATAGGTTGTGTAGCAAAAACAAAATCTGTGAATAATTTTTTTTTTTTTTTTAATGAAAATAGAAATGACATTTTTTTGGGGGGCCTTCTTTTAGCGTGCTGTTCGGTGTGAGCCGAGACTCCATATTGAAGGCCGTACCTTAACCTATAATGGTTTACTTTTATATATGTTACTTGGCCGGAGAGTTGTATCATTGACACTCATACCACATCTTCCTATATCTCATTTAGATAATTATATTAAATAGTAGTATTTGAATGAATTGAGGAGACAGTAGTAAAGCCTTGTTCAAAAAACATTTCATGGAAACAATCTACATGTATGTTATGGCCGTAAAACTAGTTTACATAATGTCGATTCGTATTTGGAAAACGTTACAAAATTCAACACCGCGCAAGTTAACACTTAGAGTAATGACGAAACAAAAATGAGTTCAAAATCATTCCAATATTGACAATTATCCTATATTTCACATCCAAACCCACCACATGGTGTGCCTGTCGTTCGTTTTTTTTTGTATGTCTATATTCATTTTCGGTTAAGAAGCAAGATGTTGTTTTCTCCCCAGAGGTCATATTGATTGATTAATACTTGTTCATTATGAAGCATAAGTATGCATGCAAGCTCTCGAGATGAACTAGTAAACAATGTTTACAATAAATTCTGAATGATATGTCGATGTCCATATTTCTTTACTCCTGTCCCCCGTTGGAATGCCATTGTTCTAGTATTTTAGAAATATTTTTCGCATGTAATGACATTCGATGTAATATTGGTGAATGTCTTGTGACTTTTTCTGCTGTTGTCGGCAATTTTGCCGTTGTTTTCGACGATTACCCTGTTGTTGCCAGTGGTGGTGGTGGTATTATTAGTAGTTGTTTTTTCAGATTTTTTCCATCGTTTTTGTCGGCTTCAAGATTTGAAATGTTGTTTTAGGTTCACTTGTAACTCTGGAGTCATGAATTCCACCTTGGTTGTCGGCTTACTTTTGACTTCTGTTGTCATTGATTTCACCATTGATGTCTGCTCAATTGTGACTTCTGTTGTCTTGTTTTCTATCGTCGTTGTCGGCGTACTTGTGACTTCTGTTGTCGTTGAATCCACCGTCGTTGTCGGCTTACTTGTGACTTCTGTTGTCGTTGATTCTATCGTTCTTGTCGGCTTACTTGTGTCATCTGTTGTCGCTGATTCCACCGTTGTTGTCGGCTCACTTGTGAATTCTGTTGTCATGGCATCTATCGTCGTTGTCAGTTTACTTGCTGTAGATGGAACCGTGGTTGTGTACTTACTTGTGACTTTTGTTGTAGTGATTTCCATTGTTGTAGTTGGATCTTTGGTTGTTGTATTACTTGTGACCTCCACCGTGGTTGTCGGCTTCATTGTGACCTCTGTTGTCTTGATTGCAATTGTTGTTGTCGGTGTATTTGTATCTTCTATTTTTGTGGCTTTCAAAGTCGTTTTGAGCGGACTTGTGACTTTTTTTGTCGTGAATTCCACCGTCGTTGTCGGCTTACTTGTTACTTCTGTTGTCGTGGCTTCCATCGTCGTTGTCGGCTTACTTGTAACTTCTGTTTTTGTGACTTCCATCGTCGTTGTCGGCTGACTTGTGACTTCTGTTGTCGTTGCTGTCACCGTCGTTGTCGACTTACTTGTGACTTCTGTTGTCATGACATCTATTGTTGTAGTTGGCTTATCTGTTGTGGCTTTTGTTGTTATCCCTGTTGTCGTTTCTTGTGTTTTCATCATAGCTTCTATTGTAATAGTTGTATCTGTGATTGTGTACTTACTTGTGACTTCTGCTGTTGTGCTTTCCATGGTGTTAGTTAGATCCGAGGTTGTCGGCTTACTCGTAACTTCCACCGTGGTTTTCGGGTTTTTAGTGACCTCTGTTGTCGTGACTTCCATCGTCGTTGTCAGTGTACTTGTGAGTTCTGTTGTCGTGGTTTCGATCGTCGTTGTCGGATAACTAGTGATTTCTGTTGTTGTGGCTACGATCGTCGTTGTCGGCTTACTACTGAATTCTGTTATTGTGGCCTCGGTCGTCGTTGTCGGCTTACTAGTGAGTTCTGTTGTCGTGACTTCCACCGTCGTTGTCGGCTTACTTGTTACTTCTGTTGTCGTGGCTTCCATCGTCGTTGTCGGCTTACTTGTAACTTCTGTTTTTGTGACTTCCATCGTCGTTGTCGGCTGACTTGTGACTTCTGTTGTCGTTGCTGCCACCGTCGTTGTCGACTTACTTGTGACTTCTGTTGTCATGACATCTATTGTTGTAGTTGGCTTATCTGTTGTGGCTTTTGTTGTTATCCCTGTTGTCGTTTCTTGTGTTTTCATCATAGCTTCTATTGTAGTAGTTGGATCTGTGATTGTGTACTTACTTGTGACTTCTGCTGTTGTGCTTTCCATGGTGTAAGTTAGATCCGAGGTTGTCGGCTTACTCGTAACTTCCACCCTTGTTTTCGGCTTTTTTGTGACCTCTGTTGTCGTGGCTTCCATCGTCGTTGTCAGTGCACTTGTGAGTTCTGTTGTCGTGGTTTCGATCGTCGTTGTCGGATAACTATTGATTTCTGTTGTTATGGCTACGATCGTCGTTGTCGGCTTACTACTGAATTCTATTATTGTGGCATCGGTCGTCGTTGTCGGCTTTCTATTGAGTTCTGTTGTCGTGACTTCCACGGTCGTTGTCGGCTTACTAGTGAGTACTGTTGTCGTAATTTCTAATGTCGTTGTGGGCTTACTTGTGACTTCTGTTGTCGTTGCTTCCATTGTTGTTGTTGGCTTACTTGTAACATCTGTTGTCGTGACTTCCACGGTCGTTGTCGGCTTACTAGTGAGTACTGTTGTCGTAATTTCTAATGTCGTTGTGGGCTTACTTGTGACTTCTGTTGTCGTTGCTTCCACTGTTGTAGTTGGCTTATTTGTTGTCGCCTTTGTTTTAATTTCCGTTGTCGTTTCCTGTGTTGTCATCATAGTTGTATAATCTTCTGTTGTCGTTTGTTCAGTTGTTACAGCTGTAGAAGTTTGTTCCGTTGAATAAATAGTTGATGTATCTAAGGCAGTCGGTGTAGAGGTGATCTGAAATTACGTAAAAGCTTTAAGTAATCGTATTTAATGTCCTTGGAATAGACTTATTTATAAAGCTTATGGATTTCATACAGTAGCAATAGCTTTGAATATTGCTATTTTCTGTACTAACATCATATTTTAACAGTATAAAACATAGCTTACTATTTATTGCTATACATTGTTATAACAACTGACTGTCTAGTTACATTCTATCGATATAATAATAATGCACATATTCACATTTTCAACTTGCACATAGTCATGAATTTCCCAGATACGTCATTAAAATAAATCCGTTGTGTGTGTACTAATTGATATTTTAGTCTGGAAAAAAATTATTTATGTAGTTGTATGATTTTGAAATAGCTTTCATATACAGTGATTCCTTATGCCTTATGTCTTATGTCTTCTTTTGTATGACTTATGTGTTTCGACCCGATCTGATAAGACCTTTCCTACTGAATTTTACACTTTGTTATCATTCTATGGCGAAACGACAATGTTCCAGGTTAGGAGTCAATTGAGAGCCAATAAAATATTAACCCTGCTTCATTCAATATATATGCCTGTCCTAAGTCAAGAGCCTGTGATTCAGTTGTTGTCGGCATTTGCTGTTTTTCTTTCATTAATTTATCATAAATCTGACTTTTGATCTTCTGATTTGAATTGTTTAACTCTGGTATTACGCGGCCTTTAATATCGGACAACTAGGATATAACATAGGTTTGCTCATTGTTGTAGATAAAGGAAATAGTAGTATACTGGT
Organism: Mytilus trossulus; assembly: GCF_036588685.1. Taxonomy (NCBI): domain Eukaryota; kingdom Metazoa; phylum Mollusca; class Bivalvia; order Mytilida; family Mytilidae; genus Mytilus; species Mytilus trossulus. The sequence continues at coordinate 45,861,687 of NC_086374.1, read as the reverse complement.
GTTCAAGAGTCATAAATCGTTTGAGAGATAATAAATCCGGGTTACAAACTAGGCCGTACGGGGACCTTAAGTTGATAATATTAAGGCCTATTTGTCTCTGGTACATAGTTATCCAAACGGACTGGAATGCATCCGCTCACCTATCTGTAGAGTGTGTTGCCTTAACTGTTGTTTGTAAAAAAAAAATAGCACATGTATATCAACAAGATGCAAACATACCATCGGTCTGTTATAAAGTATAAAAAAGATATTCCTTTGCATTAAGATTTTGATACTAGCTGTTTTTATCAAAGGTAAATAGTTACATGAGCCTGTTGTTCAGTAGTTGTCGTTTGTTGTTGTGGTTCATAAATGGTTCTCGTTTCACCTTTTTTTAAATAACATAATACCGTTGGTTTTTCTGTTTGTATTGATTTACACCTAGTTTAGTCTTTCGGTGGACTTCATAACTTGCCGTTCTGTGCGAGCTAAGGCTCCATGTTGAAGACGGTAAATTGACTAATAATTGTCTACTATAATAACACATTGTTACTTGAATGAAGATTTGTCTCATTGGTACTCATACCATGCCTTCTCATTTAGGAATTTAATGCTTAATTTTTGTAAATTTGTTGGGGTATCAGAACGTTGACTGAAGTACGTTTTGTATGAAGCGCATTCAGTACTTATAATCACATCTTGATACGATCACGAAAACACGATTTCTATCAAGATTTATTTTATTTCCCTTTGTACCAGTGTGAAAGCTCGTGCCACCATGAATGTTACATTTCATTTAATTTGGAAATGAAGGTTGATTTTAGAATGACGCTAGCTTGCTATCAGCCAATCAAAATAACGCATTATAATGAAACATATATATGCATACATGTTATGTAATTATGTATATTAAAATTTCCTTGACATACACTATATTCAAAAGCAGTACCTCAGTTGTGGTTTCTTCTAATGCTAAGTTGTTTTTGATAAACTTGATTACAAATCCAGTTTTCGGATTAAAGTTGTCACTATGAAATAAAACACTTATTTCTGGTGCACTGTATAGATAGTTATCAACGTTTCCACTGTCAAACGGCTGACAGAAGTCTCCATGACCTGAAACAATGTAATTTTCTTCATGAAAACAAATGTAATAAACTTAAGATTTTTTCTTAATTATCGAATTATATGCATTTATTTTTTTATTAAACAGTCGATGCTACTGCTGGTGGACGTTTTGTCCCCCCTCCCCCGAGGGTATCACTAGCCCAGTAGTAAGCACTTCAATGTTGACATGAAAATCAATTATATGGTCATTTTTTTTAATTTCCTGTTTACAAAACTTTCAATTTTATTAAAAACTAGAGATGTTCTTATCCCAGGAATAGATTTCCTTCGCCGTATTTGGCACGACATTTTATAATTTTTGATCATAAATGCTCTTCAACTTTGTACTTGTTTGGCTTTCTAAATTTTTTGATATGAGCGTCACTAATGAGTCTTCTGTTGAGGGGACAATAGGTGGTCCGTTAACATGTTAACAACACCTCTATTTTGGCAAAAACAGTTAACAACAAATTATTTAAAGGCTGATAACAGTTAACACCAACTTTAATCTACCTTTTTCCCCAAAATCAAACCAAAAGCTATGAAAAGGGGGAAATTCACACCTTCAATGTGTTCAGAACCACTGTAGCAAGTCGCCGAAATGCTTCAAGTCCCAAGAACTCTGAGCTGATATAGAAAATTTAAAAGCCTTTGGCCAATACTTACACTTCAGAAGTCTTAGACTAGCAAATTTGGCATCAATTTGAGAACCAAAATCTCAATTTCAGCCTCCTCTGATAGGCCACACTGTTATTTTAAAATTTCAAATCAAAACGATACTTTATTTTTCACAACTTCATTCAGTTTTTGAAAACTCTTTTCAGGTTCTCTTGGTCAATGTAACTTATCAAACATTCTATAACATCTAAATTGTTTTTATTTTGGAACTGACCAGGATTTTTGCTTGGTCAGAAGTGGCCATATCTATTAACGTGGGGATTAATTATTAATAGGAGACAGAAATGAGCTTCTGTCATAGTCTTGTATTATGTTTTGTATTAATTTTGGTTCATTTATATGTTTTGGTGCTTATTGTGACATTTAATATATAGAAACTAGAACACTTTTGTGTTCAAAACAGACCATTGAACTTTGTTACTTTGGAGTCAGCTTTAACCCGCCTTCTTATGCTGGATTTCTCGCTGTGTTGGAGGCTCATTTTATTTTGCCTTATGCTTTTTGGTAGGGTTGTTATTTCTTTAACACATTCCCTAATTCCATTCTCAATTTCATCAAGGATGTACTAGTCACAGATCTCCAAATTAAGACAGCTAAACATATGTTGTTAAAAACAGGGAACACTTTGAGTGCCGTCAAGTAACAGATAACAGGGATCCTATTTTCAAAATAACAGTTAACAACAGTGCAAATTTTAACAAAACTGATAACAGACAGTGTGTTGAAAACTGTTAACAACACCTTGAAAAAGGTCAAAAACAGGTTAACATAATAACAAATGTATTACGCCCCCCCTCTTATGTAGAATGACCGCGCGTCTGGCGTACTAAATTATAATCCGAATACCTTTGATAACTGTTTACATATCATGTAAATGTGGCGTAATTCTTCTTTTTCTGACTAATAACAGCAATCTTTATCTGCCAGTGGATAATCCGTTTACACCAAATTAAATAAGTAAAAAACACTTGCAATCATTCAGGAATCAGCCAATGTTGATCCAGTGACAAATGATAGTAAGTTGCGAAGTCATAAATACGGTTAAAATACTTTCCATAACCTTCTATAATATTAATCATTTGTTTATTGTATCAATTGTTTTATGTGTGCTTGTTCTCAATATACAAGACATACATGTATAATGACCAATAACAATCGAAATTATCTTTTATACAAGCATTATTAAGCGATTGTATAATATAGGTATCTCTTTATTGTTGAAGGTCGCATGGTGCCTTTTTATTTGTCGTTTCATTTAAATCTACATGTAGTCTAGTCCTATAACATAAGACTTCGCAGAACAGTAAATAGAAATAGTAAATAATGCCCCCGACGCCATATGTTATAGGACTAAATGTAGTCCTCATCTTGAAATTTAGATTTAAGAATAAAATAAAAAATTAGCATAATGATGCCATAAATTTTAAATCATCTATAAAAGAGGGACGAAAGATACCAAAGGGACAGTCAAACTCGTAAATCTAAAACAAACTGACAACGCCATGGCTAAAAATGAAAAAGACAAACAGAAAAACAATAGTACACATGACACAACATAGAAAACTAAAGAATAAACAACACGAACCCCACCAAAAACTAGGGGTGATCTCAGGTGCTCCGGAAGGGTAAGCAGATCCTGCTCCACATGCGGCACCCGTCGTGTTGCTTATGTGATTACAAATCCGGTAAATAGTCTAATCCGGTAGGTCAAATTCATGAAAGGGAAAGGGATTGTAGTGTCCTGTAAATAGTTATCAAAGGTATAAACTGTTAAAATATGCAATGCGATTTCATAATAAGCATATACAATATCGTTTTGAGTCTTATGCAGTTGATTATGACCTTTTTTGTCATTACTTATCAATGGTACGTACCCTCAATTCGTAAATAATGATAACAAGTAGATCCTCCAAAATCAAGGTTAACAACGACAACAGAAATATTGACCTCTGAGGTAGGAGAGGATGTAATAGTCCATTCACAATCAACATTTCTGAAATATTTATCAGTGGTTTAGCAATTGAGATAAGATGAAGAACAAACATATGACAAATCACGATTTAAAAAAAAAGATATAATCACACACAAAATATTTGTATGTTTTCTAAATTGTTGTTCATTTTCTGCTATTTGTATCTCTTCTAACTGCTGAAAGGCAGACGGTGTTTGATTTCTTATTGGATGTATAACGTCAAATGGTAAATGTTGTATGTACATTCAGACGGTTTTACAGATAAACATACATTTAACTAGCCTGATGCCGTGTTATATTTTGAACGTACGATCACTTTACCATACAAAAGCCTTCTCTTAGGTTAATTGCCTTTGAACATACTCTTTAACATTTACAAATTGAACATATGTATATTAAAGCTAATTCGAAATATTAAAGTTAATTTTTGGTTCTACAATGATTACGTAGAAAAGTAATATCGCCAAATAAGACCATTGAAATTTCGGTTTCTTTTATTTGGAAATAATATTAAACAAATAAAAATGTCTACTGTTATTTATACTAGTAAATAAAGAAATATTAGTCTAGTAAAACCAAATCATGAAAATAAGCAAAAGTTTCAACCATTTGTTATTGATTTTTTTTAAATCTGAGACCAACGTATTTCATTTAAAAAGTTTAACATAGGATGTTTTCTAGTTACACATCTTCTTTGGCTAAAATACAGGTTACACTTACTTCCCATACGTGTCCGGAAAGTTAGGACTCGTTATGTATTGTTCTGTATCTGTTGCGTCCAGAAAAGATGGTCCCGGGCAACCTGTCCCTGCTATTAATTTAAACAAATACATAAATGTAAATCAGCTCTAGATCTGGTCAATGTATACATCGAAATGACTTTTAGATGGTGGCCTTTTCTATAAGAAGTAACAAATAATTAATGTAGTACAACTTAATGGGAAAAACAAACATTTTAACAAATCAACAGAAATTTGAGTCGATATTAGCTTGACTTTAAAGATTTTCCTTCAAAAAAACATTCATTATGAGTTGATATATCTATGGTGACGACGGTTTGTTCGATTATGATAAAAGCAGAACTGTGTGGTGTTTTTTTTTATATTTTGCATTGGATTTCATTGAATCTGTATAGTACTGTTATGTTGTTTGTACGTGACCCTTTAATTTCAGTCTTTACTTTGCCCAGTAGTTAAAACTGTAAATGTTAGATCTCAAAAGAACCGTTTTGTCTCATCGCGTTTTCGTATGCCTGCTTTGGTGAACACTTCGTCAGTTGATGTTTTCTCTTATTTCTATTTGGTTTTTAGTTGATAATCTATAATAGAAACCTGCCTAATGTTGAAGACCATATGCTAACCTCTCATTACTATTTAATGATTATGAAATATTTTAACGATTTGCAGTATAGTGTGGAGGAACCAATACACCTTGACAGCCCTACTAAACAAGCTTTGGCTTCTGGTAGTGATGGGAAAAATACATTGACTTACAGAAATCTTTGGCTATCATGACTTGAATTTCAAATCCTGATCCATCGTTTCCAATATCATCGTCAGTTGTAAACACTATCGATATGATATTGGTTTGTCTAGTAATTACCACAGTTCTGTCTGCTGAAGGATTATCGCTGCTATCAATAATCAAATCTACTGTCTCATTTGTTTCTTAAAGAAAATAGAGGGATGCGAATAAATCTACATCGTGAAGTTTCTTGACTTAAGTAAGTGTAGTAATTGCAACATAAAATATGAAATATTTACATTAGTATATAATTGAAGATATGTTGATGCAAGCCGACATCGTAACAAGGATCTAAATTACTTGTAGTTTGTAATTCGAAGCAACTTAAGAATTACAAAACCCACAAAAACTTCGAAGCGTATTTTTGAAGTGTAACTCTGATTTAAATTGGAGTCTTTAATAATAAAAAAACCCATAAATAATGTATCCGTCTCATTCAAATTTTTGATATTGAGATAAATAAAGGCAACAGTAGTATACCGTTGTTCAAAACTCATAAATCCATTGACCAAAACAAAATGGGGGTAACAAATTAAAATCGAGGGAAACGCATTAAATATAAGAGGGGAACAATGACACAACACCGAAACACAACACACACAAAAACGGACCAATCATTAGACAAAATCCCACGAGAATAACACATATAACATCTAAACAAAATACATGAATTTGGGATAAACAAGAACCGTTGAGTAAAATTGAGAATGAAAATAGGCAGAAAACTAACCAAATAGCAGAAAACAGCCGAAGGCAACCAAGGGGTCTTCAATACAGCGATAATGGTTATGCTTGATAATCGTTGATTTTAATAATGGAATGTTCACATTTTAAACACAAATAAAGTGAAAAATAAAGTAAAACAACTCTTACCTGCATTTACATGAACAGCATCATTAACCGTCTGCAACCCAACAAAATGAGCATTTATGTAGACTTTACTTTCCAAAAATTCCGAATGTATTCTCCATTTGCATGAAAGATTTCTGAAATATTTACATCAATATAATAGATGAATTTGTACAATACCTGTTTAGTATTTGACATTCAACATAAAACACACTAGTTTTAATTTCAGAGTTTTTTTGTTTTTTTTTATTTCAGAACGACAGCAACAGATACGAATACATTGCTAGTATCATAAGTGTTATGCATGTTATGATAATTAAACAAAAGAACTTTTTCCAAAAATGCATTCAGGCTGATACAATAAAAATCATCAACCTCAATCGGCCATGAAAGAGAGAACGTCAATAAATGTTAAACCCCAGTCATACAACTTGTCTTATAACGTTTTTTGTGTCAACCTATTGGTTAAATATTTTGTGATCAGTTCTATTAAGGCAATGTTGCATAATTTTTCAGTTTCAGTATTATTACATGTACCACTATACTCACACTAAAGATATATTAAGTGGTTTGCTTAATCATTTGCCTTCACATTTTTTTTTAAAGTATCTAACTTCAACGTCAAATTATGATTCCAAATTTATTGTACTTTTATAAATTATGCAAATAATTTAATAACGGTTCAATACTTGCGACATAATTTAAGTTTTATGTTGACAGACATGCAAATGTACAAGTGTATCTCTAAAATACATTAAAAGTCCGAGAAAACGGGTTGATTTATTAGATTGCATAATCACCGTAAACATGTATTGCTCAAATCAGCAAACGAGAGAAAGCATATGGCATATCAACAGATCAATCAGGAAAACAATTATTGTGATACACAATATTCAGAAAAAAAGAGGATTTTGTTGACATAGTTAAACTCATTTTAGTCTGTCTGTCTGGTATGACTGATTTGACAGATTTTTCTTACCAAAATACATCTTTTAATAAAAGTAATATTTGTTAACTTAAATGAAAATGCTTCTGTAAAAGAGTGTTTTTAAGTGAACATTATTCACCTGTTGTATCCATTACTGTATCCTGGTGACTGAACAGTTATTGTCGTGAATAAATTTGCCTCAATAATCCCATCGGTGCCGTTGCACTGGCATAATACTGGAAAATAATTTTTACAATCATTTAGATAAATTAATTATCGTATTACTACATCTATTTGTGTATATGCTTCTGTGATGTTGTTAATGTGATGTTCAACTGGACAATTTCATATATTCAAATTCAAATGTTTGATAAATTTTGATTTTAAATAATATTGTAATAATATATCCATAGATCGTATATATATACGCCAAACAGTTGTTATTTTAAACTGACAAAAAAGATTTTGCAAATTGCCCTACAAATTTCAAAGTTTTTCTTTTGAAGTCACTTTTGAAAAATCATTTTCTTAATCAGATTTGACATTTATTTTGTTAATGTGATTACAATTGTTGGTTTCACAAGGATATTAAAGAAAATCGATTCAATTTTTTAATATGTATTTTGTTGAGTTACACGCGAATCAACATAAAATTTGATTTTGAAAGTTCACAAACTAGCATTTCCCCCCAAAATGGATTTCACCAATTCAATGACTTCTTCATTTTAACCATACTTTATGAAAATAAGTCTAGGAATTCAAAATATTCTATGCTACTTAAAACAACACAAATGTGATTGACCTTTAACGATTCATTTTGTTCCTTATTATTACTTTTTAATTATTATTTCATGAATGCAAACAGTTCGATATAGTAATTGAATGATTAGTAGATGATTATTCACTTATTTAAAAATGACACAAACCTTTATTCAAATATACAATCATAACACAGCAACAAAAGAGACATTCTTTGATCATCACTAAACCAATAATGTTGCTACTAGTTCCCCCTTTTCTATATTTACTGACAGGTGGAATATTCCTATCTTTCCTAAAATGGCAAACAGAAATCTACATTTCTTCAAATTATAAGGGCGACGATAAAAATTGCAAATGGTTTGCCGATATTCTAAACTCGCTAGAACACCAAATAGTAAAGGATCGAGCATGTCGAAATAATCAAACAGGTTGTTCAAATAAGAACTTATTATTTGAATTTTATCTCGGCATCTTGTTCCTGTATTTGTAATGGAAAAGTATTTTGATATTAAAAAAAAATATAGGAATATTTTTGATGATCATATATTGAATGTTTATTATGTATAATAATAATACTTTTTTAAAGTGAGTTGCAGCTACATTATGAAGCAGAGTTGACATTTAGTTATTAAAAGAAAATAATTAAAGATCTTACCTACTGTTTTCCGTAAAAAAAAACAACGTTTGTTTTCAACTCTAGCTTAATTGTGTGCTGTAATTTCAATCAACTCTAAATAATTAATAATAGTTTTAGTAGATGAATCGCAATAAAAACGTGATTATGTTGTTTTCTTGATACTACCTGTATGAATTATTGAGCACCAAAATTAACTTAACTTTTGATCTTTAAGCGATAACTGTGTCAAATCCTTAGGATACGTTTTATAACAGTCCGATCAATCATTTATGTCTATACTATACGAAAAGAAGAGAAAGATTTCATTGACCTGCAACCATACAAAGTTGAAAGTTGTAAAATATAGTGTTTTGTACTTCCTAAATTTGTCTTTAAAACTTTCTTTTTTCTACAGAAAATGCCAATTTTAGAGAAAATATCAAAATTCTAATTTTTGTCACATGAATTTTCCGATTGAAGTAATAAAACAAGGACGGGATCCAACGGAAAGATTTTGATAACAGAGAAATTTATGTTTTGGAAATCAGCACGACAGATGACAATACTGTACGTATTGAAAGAAATTTGAAGACAAAACCCACAGTTTGGCTAGGAAAGTGAAAAAAAATCCCAACATATTAGATTTGAAATATTTTGTTTTCAATGGATAACGCAGACTTTAAAAAAACAAACAAAAAAAGTCTGATTCAACCAAAATAAGTTGAAAGTGACATCATCAAAATAATTGATTTTTATATTGACAACATATTTGTTGTATTTATATAACTTGATATTCAACAAACAATTAGCATTTCCATTGGAACCAACTATGCTCCTCTAATTACAGACTTGTTCCTTTATTCATAACAGGCAACATACATATTGGAACTTGGTATGCAGTTTGACAAGACATTATTTTAACCGTTATCTTCGAGTTTAGCCATATGGATGATGTCTGCTTATTAAACTTCGGTTGATACGTTTTTTCGAACTTTATTTAAGTATAACAGAGACAGAAAGGCTACCTGATATCTTGACTTGTATATCTATATTGTCATTGAGGGTCGGTAGAAAACAAATTTTTACGATAAAAAAGATAAGTTCCATTGCATTATTTATCTCCTAGTTAATACGTTATTCCAGAGATTACAATTTATATATATATATATATAAAAATTAATTATAGACAGTTGCTGCCTACAATAAAGCTATCTAACAGGGTTCTAATTGGTTAAAATGAAGTCATCCCTTCAAAAGTTTTAGGTATGACATCACGGGTTTTTTCGATGGTGACATCTACGAATTATGAGACTTATCATCGTATTTGTACTTACCTTGAGCAACATGACGGGTTCCACTAGTGTACCAGGATATACCGTTCTTCAGAAAATGTGATCACACCCACATTTTGTGGGGTTTATGTTGCTTCAGCTTTCAATGTAGATTTTTGTAGATTTGTTTTCAAAGTGAATATGCTGTTGGTATGTCTCACCCCATTTGTAGAGAACGGAACTTTTCATTGTGTTTTTGTATATGATTTTAGTATGGATCTGATGAGTTAAAAATTACCAACCGACGTTTGTAGCTAGTGCTTATGTTTAGATTTTACAAAGCTTTACGAAGTAAGGAGAAGTATGAGCGCTCATGTGTTATGTAGATATGCTTCTTTTTGTAAAAAAACACAATGTCATAAAAAATCTATAGCTTTTTTTTCTATAGAAAACTCCAGCATAAACCTTGAATATTTTAATCAACACTACCAGTACAATTTGAATAATATAAAATATTTTTTAATAAAGGAGCACTTGCTACGACTTCAATCGTTATAGTAAAAAATGAACTTATGGAATAATAATTTGTTTTAACAGCCAATTTGGTTCAATTGAATTAAAATAAGCAAACAAATGGTGTATTGCTGATGAATTATCGCTTGTAAAAAATATATCCAGTATAAATTTTATTATGCATGCATGAGTTGTGTTAATTAATTAACAGGAATAGAATGACAATATAGAAAATGAAACAAGAGTGTATCATTTTGTTGACTTATTCGATCCACACTAAAATCGTTAATTAACTTATTGTGTTTAACCTATAACATGAAATCTAAAAGCCCTATAAAAATCCAATGACACGAGGTCGCATTATAATTATATCTATGTTTATACATGTATATGGTTTGTGAATATCAGCACTATTCGGATGATATCTCGATAGTTAATTAGATGGCGTTTAAACTAATATATGCACGATATACTGATATTTATTATCAAGTGCATGCTTTCTTAACTGTTTATGTCCGACTTATTGTAATATGGATCTACGTTTTAGTATGTCATAAAGCAAATATGACAATTTGAGTCCAATCAGTGAACATGAATTTGACAGTTAATGCCCCTTTAAACCAATTAGTTAAAAAGACAAAAACTATAAATTGTTGAAATTCACGCTTTATTTGTCAAATAAAACCCTTCAATAATCAGTGCTTGTTTGCGCCACAAGAAAACTATATAAATCAATAAATCTATAAACTATATAAGAACAGGTGCCCTTTCCTCGATCTTGATATCTATATCACTAACGGAAAGCTGAATACTAAAATTTATGATAAAAGGGATGAATTTTCATTTCCTATCGTTAATTATCCGTTTTTAGATGGTGACGTTCCCTTGTCACCATCTTACGGTTTTTATATATCTCAACTTGTACGATTCGCTCGTGTATGTAACAATGTTTTAGATTTTAACGAGAGAAATTATGTATTACTGAAAAATTATTACACCAGGGTTTTCGATATCACAAACTAGTCAAAACATTTTACTAAATTTTATCATCGGTATAAAGACATCATTCGTAAATATAGCTCAACATGCAGACTTCTTATACGTTCAGGTATTTCACATCCAATTTTTTATGGAAATATTCTTTATAAAGCACAAAGGTGTCAGTATTCACCTCATAAACTTACAAAACCTTTGAATAGACTTATTAAGAAGGAATATAATTACGATACTGTTGTCAAGTCATTAAAGATTGCATATGTTGGCGTTAATATTGAGTCACTGATAAGGTCTTTGCGTCGGAACTAAACACATTTATTCTAAAAACAGTTGTTGGCATGACACGGGTTATGTTCTCCTCATCTATGTTATGATGGTATGATACTAAACCCCTAACGGGAAGGATTGTGCCTGATGTTTATATGATGAAATCATAATCTTTCAGTCAGTTTAATTGAAGTCTGGAGCTGGCATGTCAGTTAACTGCTAGTAGTCTGTTGTTATTTATGTATTATTGTCATTTTGTTTATTTTCTTTGGTTACATCTTCTGACATCAGACTCGGACTCCTCTTGAAATGAATTTTAATGTGCGTATTGTTATGCTTTTACTTTTCTACATTGGTTAGAGGTATAGGGGGATGGTTGAGATCTCACAAACATGTTTAACCCCGCCGCATTTTTGCGCCTGTCCCAAGTCAGGAGCCTCTGGCCTTTGCTAATCTTGTATTATTTTAATTTTAGTTTCTTGTGTACAATTTGGAAATTAGTATGGCGTTCATTATCACTGAACTAGTATATATTTGTTAAGGGGCCAGCTGAAGGACGCCTCCGGGTGCGGGAATTTCTCGCTACATTGAAGACCTGTTGGTGACCTTCTGCTGTTGTTTTTTTATTTGGCCGGGTTGTTGTCTCTTTGACACATTCCCCATTTCCATTCTCAATTTTATAAAAAAAATATCTCATTTTCGCCATTCAATTAATAGCATCAGTAATTAAAAGAATGCATAGGATTGTTGTAACAACCAAAATAAATATGCATCATCAGCAGTGAACGATAAGAAATAATAATAACAATAATTTATGATAATTAGATTATGAGTAGGGGATGTTATCCGTTATTTTTAGCTCACCTGGCCCGAAGGGCCAAGTGAGCTTTTCCCATCACTTTGCGTCCGGCGTCCGTCGTCGTCCGTCGTCCGGCGTCCGTCGTCGTTGTTAACTTTTACAAAAATCTTCTCCTCTGAAACTACTGGGCCAAATTGAACCAAACTTGGCCACAATCATCATTGGGGTATCTAGTTTAAAAAATGTGTGGCGTGACCCGGTCAACCAACCAAGATGGCCGCCACGGCTAAAAATAGAACATAGGGGTAAAATGCAGTTTTTGGCTTATAACTCAAAAACCAAAGGATTTAGAGGAAATCTGACATGGGGTAAAATTGTTTATCAGGTCAAGATCTATCTGCTCTAAAATTTTCAGATGAATCGGTCAACCTGTTGTTAGGTTGCTGCCCCTGAATTGGTAATTTTGTGGAAATTTTGCAGTTTTTGGTTATTATCTTGAATATTATTATAGATAGAGATAAACTGTAAACAGCAATAATGTTCAGCAAAGTTAGATATACAAATAAGTCATCATGACCGAAATGGTCAGTTGACCCGTTAAGGAGTTATTGTCCTTTATAGTCAATTTTTAACCATTTTCTTAAATTAAAGTTATCTTTTACAAAAATCTTCTCCTCTGAAACTACTGGGCCAAATTCAATCAAACTTGGCCACAATTGTTATTGGGGTATCTAGTTCAAAAAATGTGTCCGGTGACCCGGTCCACCAAACAAAATGGCCGCCACGGCCAAAAATAGAACATAGGGGTAAAATACTGTTTTTGGCTTATAACTCAAAAATCAAAGCATTTAGAGCTAATTTTACATGGAGTACAATTGTTTATCAGATCAAGATCTATCTGCCCTGAAATTTCCATACGAATTAGACAACCCTTTGTTGGGTTGCTGCCCCTGAATTGGTAATTTAAAGGAAATCTTGCTGTTTTTTGGTTATTATCTTGAATATTATTATAGATAGAGATAAACTGTAAACAGCAATAATGTTTTGCAAAGTAGGATTTACAAATAAGTCAACATGACCGAAATGGTCAGTTGACCCCTTTAGGAGTTATTGCCCTTATAGTCAATTTTTAACCATTTTTCGTAAATCTTAGTTATCTTTTACAAAAATCTTCTCCAATGAAACTACTAGGCCAAATTAATCCAGACTTGGCAACAATCATCTTTGGGGTATCTAGTTTTAAAAATGTGTCCGGTGACCCGACTATCAAATCAAGATGGCCGCCACAGCTAAAAATAGAACATAGGGGTAAAATGCAGTTTTTGGCTTATAACTCAAAAACCAAAGCATTTAGAGCAAATCCGACATAGGGTAAAATTGTTTATCAGATGAAGATCTATCTGCCCTATAATTTTCAGATAAATCTGACAACCCATTGTTGGGTTGCTGCCCCTTTTAAGGTAATTTTAAGGAAATTTTGCTGTTTTTGGTTATTATCTTGAATATTATTATAGAAAGAGATAAACTGTGAACAGCAATTATGTTCAGCAAAGTAAGATTTACAATTAAGTCAACATGACCGAAATGGTCAATTGACCCCCTAAGGAGTTATTGTCCTTTATAGTCAATTTTTAACAATTTTCATAAAATTTGTAAATTTTTATTAACATTTTCCACTGAAACTACTGGGCCAAGTTCATTATAGATAGAGATAAATGTTAGCAGCAAGACTGTTTAGTAAAGTAAGATTTACAAACACATCACCATCACCTAAACACAATTTTGTCATGAATCCATCTGCTTCCTTTGTTTAATATTCACATAGACCAAGGTGAGCGACACAGGCTCTTTGGAGCCTCTAGTTAGGAATGCAACAAAAAAAAAAGAAGGAAAAAATACCAATCATTCAAGAATTTGTTGTTTCCAACATAATTATAGACATATGGAAATACAATTTTGACACAAGAAAAAAAAGAGACGTTTATATCACTAAAAATAGTACCTTATTATAATTCATATATCTTAAAAAAAGCGTTACATTATTAACAGTTACTGTCGAGGTAACCTCACAGTTTGACAACTTCTGTGGACTCATTTATTTTCGTGGGTACCAATTTTCGTGAATTGATGAAACCTTGCGTATATATTCGTGGATATTTATAATCAAATCTGTTATTTTTGAAAATTCTACATACATTCCGTTTGAAAATCTGTATTTCGTCTTACATTTAGATTCGTGGTTCCCCTATACCCACGAAATCCACAACAAAAATGGCATCCAGCGAATATAAATCAATCCACAGTATAACGGTTCAACATGCTCTTAATTTTCACATGCTTGTTGTTTTACCCATCATAATGTTTAGAAAGTTTCGTAGTATGTTATTATGTTACAAAAAAACCCAGCTAAACGAGAACTTCGATTTTACGGTATAGCTTGATTTGAACCACAAAAATCGAAGAAATGAATACAATATCAATATATATGTAAATCTTCTTAAGGCCATTCATAACAAAAAAATACCAATACATCAAATGTGCAACATAAAATGTATTACGAAAAATTCAAGAAGCAAGAACTTAAACCCATCATAAGTTATTTTGTTGAAGAAAATTGCACACTGAAAATAGGAAACCATAGAATTTAATGTCATACAAGTGAAAGGTTTTCCTAACTATAAAACAAGGTTTAATCCACCATTTTTCTACCTAAGAAATTACCTAAACCAAGTCAGGAATATGACAGTTGTTATCCATTCTTTTAATGGGTTCGGGCTTTTAAATTTGCTATTTGATAAGGGACTTTCTGCGGAGTTCGCTATTTTTTTAATTTTTCCTTTTATCGTAACCCTCAAAAAGACGTTTGATGAACATATTATATTGCATACATTCCTTTTGAAAATTTGTAACTCGTTGAATATTAAAATTTGTGGTTCTCCTGTAGCCACGAAATCCTCGAAAATTTGTGTCCTTTAAATATTAAGGAATCCACAGTACAGAACACAATAGAAGGAAAAAAAATCGAAATAGTATTTAGCTATTATGTACATGTACACCAACATCATACACTGACGAAGAAGGAATATTACTCATAAATGTAAGTAACTTACATTTGCGATGTTTTTATATACTTTGTAAACATGTCAACTTTCATAGCCAAAAATACACCTAATAAGTGGTAGAAGACGACAGTCATTATATACTTTTAATCTAAAATTCGCGTGAACATTACATATTTTCATCCTAATTTAGTGTGTCTGACTTAAACGATTTCATATTTCAAATGTGCTAGGAATAAAAGTCGTTTTAGATAACAATACCTCTAATCTTATATATACAAACAAAAAACATAATAAAAGTGTTTCGTCACCTAAAATTATAACGTAGCCAGACAAAATGTACTATTTAGTCTAGAAAAGACCTCTTCAAAAATCAAATAATTATGCACTTTGAAGGAGTCTATTATTTTCTCGTTAATACTGATTTCTTATGCAGTTTTTTCTGTTGTCTTTTTAGCTGGAAGTTGTCTGTAGGCTTGATGATGAAATTGTTCCGACTTGTTTGTTCAGTAACTTCGTGTTTACAATTTGACAATCTAACATAATCTTCACCATTATGCGAGCTGTTTGTTGCACTAGACTTGCTCTGTAAACAGAAATAAATTACATTAATAAAGGGAACAGTAGTGTACCGCTGTTCGAAACTAATAAATCGATTGAGAAAAAAAACAAAATCCGGGTTACAAACTAAAACTAAGGAAAACGCATCAAATATGAGAGACGGACAACGACACAACACATGCACATCATAAAAATGTACCACACACAGAAACGAATATAATATAACAATTGCCATTTTCCTGAATTGGTACAGGACATTTTAAGAATACAATGGTGGGTTGAACCTAGTTTTGTGGCATTCCAAACCTCTCGCTTTTATGGAAATGTTAAATATAACATTAAAATGACAACATTACATGACAGGACTACAATAGACATAAATGGGGGAACATAGGACAGAGAAACAAACAAATAATAGCTCACAAAAGGTACCGGGTTTAAAATTTAATATGCCAGACGTGCGTTTCGTCCACGCAAGACTAACTAGTGACGCTCAGATGAAAATGGCCTGAAAGTAAAAATAAGTACAAACTTGAAGAGTACCGAGAACCAAAAGTATAAAATGTTGTGCCCAATAAGTATATTCACAACTGCAGCTTTTTCTGAAATATGTATACGTTGGTACGTTATTTTGTCTCTTAAACTGATTTTGTTTTATTAAAATGTTGGTTGATTACATGGTAAGTTATCAAAAAATAAATCTGGTATTTAAAGCTGTGTTTTATTTTTGTATTATCTCAAGAAGACGAAAAGCACGTCTGGTGTACTAAAAGATACGCTTGGAAACTGTGATAGTCTATTTGACTTTTTTAAAATGAAGATTTTTAGTCATAGATAAAATTCGAAGTTTTTAATCATATTTTTAGGTTTCCTTTCACTGTTGTTTTTAAGAAAACCGTGCCGTTAAGGATGTACTTAACAAATAACAAATCTTTGATTTAGAATTGGTACTGTTAGCATTGTTAGTCTGAATAACATTAGTTAAGAAACAAAATAAGTTAAAAATATTGATAGGTTAAGGAGCAGCTTTTTGAGATATGTGAATTTTAAAAAATCGCAGTAAAGGCGGACTCTTTTACCTTATATTTCCTTTGTATTATTTGGTTCTCAAATAAACAAAAATTAAGAATCTGCTTAGATTTTAGTGAATGACCTTTTATGAGATAGTGAACTCCAAGTTTTATATGAAAAAAAATATGGGTGTTATGGGGCAAAATATTTTACCATGTATTAAAGGAAAAAAAGAAGGGGTCCGAACATCTGACATAAATTCTTAACATCATCTTAGTACATTTGTAACACTAAAAATATAGAAAATTTATATAGGGGTCTTAGATGCTTAGAATGATAATATTTTGAATGATCTCATCAATGCTATTTTGCACGATTTGTGACCAAAATAGATGCAAATTACACATATACATTTTCAATATACATGTACATACATATAAATTAGCTTATCAACAGAAGTTTGGATTTATAAAAAAATCTAATACGCAATAGGAATTTAGTAATGCTGGCTTTGTAGCCAATCAAACATGACTTATATGATCCCTTGAAGAAGACCTTATAATAAATATAGGAAGTTGTGGTATGAGTGCCAATGAGACAATTCTCTAGCAATGGTTAAAAGTTTGATTAACATGAATCGCATCCTTTCTGTATATTTAAAAAAAAAAACATTGCGTAAAATAATGATCCCAAATCACGAGCAATCTAAACAACAACTGATTGCTATTGACCGAAAGTGAAGTGATGATGTCCTATCATTTTTAAGGGATTGTGAACCGCTTTGTATTGCCAGGCAAAGACGAGAAAGATAATCATAGAATTGACTTTATGATAAAAACTTATGTGAAATATTCTTACCCCTTTCTCCATTAATTCCATGATTTTTATAAAGGTTGACCCCAACACAACTACACTAGCTACGACGACGACTACGGATGCAGCAGCAGTAAACGTTTTTCCTATCAACAAAAATGTCAGTGAAACATAAATTAACAATTCACTGTATTTAAAAGGCAAACATGTCAGTGAAACATACATTAACAATCCACTGTGTTTAAAAAGGGTATTTTATTTAAACATTCTACGCAATAAATGTAAATTTTATCAGTTAAAATTAATACATATATTAAATATTCGTATGACTGTCAGAAAAAGATTGTACAAATTTAACTATTTGAACAGGATTCAAGTATTAAGTCCCATGCACTTACAAATACTTTCTATATACCATATGATGTTGATAGATTCGCACCTTTTGGTGTTTATGGCGTGTTATTTCTTTTATGTTTAATACTTACTCTCATTTGAGGTTATATTAATTTCAAACGATTTTTTAGTCAATAGTATAATTGAACAAAAGAAAAATCAACATGTTAAAAATAGACATTCTATGAGATATGGGCTTTGCTCAATGTTGAAAGCCGTACGGTGACCGTTAGTTGTTAATATCTGTATCAGTTGGTCACTTGTGGATAGTTGTCTCTCTGGCAATCATACCACATCTTTTTTTCTCTTATCTGAATAAAATGTCTTTATTACTAAATGCAGACACAGATTTTATTGCTTGACTTATCGAATACGTTTCTTTGAATTTTATTTAAAGTAAGGATGAAATACTAAAAAAAATTATAATCATTTATACATGCGATGATAGCTTCAAAGTAAAAAGCAGTGTTGCATGCAGGAAGGTCAATAGTATCTAGACCTGCTAGACACATATGACATCTCTCACCGAGTACAGTAGCATCTAAATCAATATCATTCGTTGCAGCAGGATAATTACTTGTTTTATCCGAATCGCTAATATGTGTTTTCTCTGAAGACCATGTGGATTGAGCATTCTTATTATATAAATAACTTAAAGATGTTATCTCCGCCTTATTTTTTACTGAAACGAAACAAAAAAAGAAGTTAATATGTTTAGTGTTACTAGGCATGTTGTTCAGTCTTCCATTAGAGAACAGTTGTTTCTATTTCCGTTTTATTTGTTACGGTGTTGTCAGTTTCTCTTCGACATTTGTTTTTTTCGCATTCATTCTTGGTATCTGCCACAATTATTTTTTATACTATTCACAATTCAATCTATAGTCAGTTAGATTTACTCTGTAAAAATCAATTTGATTCGACTTTTTTGGTTGATATGTAAAACTGATTTCCTGATTGACAACATAATTTTTACGTTTGGAGGATGTGTTTATCAACAAACAATCGGCATTCTTATGTAATAAATTGTGCCCCTGCTCTTGTTGACCTGTTCCTTTATTTATACGAGGCTAACTTCATTCAGAAACTTCTTAGGGAGAAGAAGGTAGCAGCATCCTTTAACTTCACTTTCCGTTATTTATGTTGTTCTTCCACTTAACAATTCAATTCAAAAGTTAGTGACTACATAGTTGAATGCATTTATCCTCTCGAACTCAAGATAAAAGATATAATAGATACAGGTAAATCTGCTTACGTCTAGTTATTGACAATAATTGTCGGTTGAAAATAAAACTTTGTGATAAAACGGATAATCTCAGCTTCCCAATTGTGAACTTTCCCTTTCTATGTATCAAAAAGTAAAATAAGATCAAGCAATAAAGTCATTGTTGCTTTCTCGTACGACAATGATTCCCATGTGATAGTTTTGTTCTAGTTTTGTCTATGTGAATAAATGATTGGCAGTTATGAAAATAACGGAATAAGACACATCATACATACGTTTTATATCATTCTTTGACGGTGAGCCACCTAAAAATGTACTGCCTGTAATGTGTTTAGGTGTATAATCACCAAACATTGCTAAAATTAAATTATTTGACATTTCATTGCTTAAAATATTGATATTTATATGATACATGTATGTAAGAATTGACAATTCTAGTTATGTATTCAATCTTATGTTAATATTTACCACAGAAATAATAAAAAAAAATAAGCAAGTGCAAACTAGACAACAACATCTATAAAAATATGAACCGTGCGTTAATATTATTGTTTTTGAAAGGGGATTTGGTTTGAACAAAAATTGTTAAACTGATCACTTTTTCTGTCTCTGTCCTAAATCTTAAATCTCATTGTTGTCTTTTGATTATTGACATTTTATGACTTTGGTGTTGGAGGAACTGTGACCCTCTGTTTTATACTTTATCTAACACATTTTATGGAAAATGGAGTACTGTATATAAACAAGTCAATTCTAGAGATCTTTACTTTTGTTCCTAAGTTGGGTTGCTGTCTCAAGATGATGGATACATTTATACGATCTTTCACATTAATAGAATATGCAAATATTTAGATTAGGTTGTCAGAAATGTCCAAATGGTAAAATTATCAGAAACCCTGGGTCTTTTGTCATGTTTGTATGTTTGTAGAACTCTACCATCCTACTTCATGATATAGATTTTGTTTCTCAAAAGACTAATGGAGACCGCTTGAGTGGTTTTAAAGTCAGCCCTCTGCATACATCCCAGGCAATTTCTTTTGTAATATCAAAATATCCATCGTTCATATAATGGTATGTTTATCGACAACGATTGTTATTAGTATATGCACACTTCATTTGATGTGTTTTTAACTTTTGATTTTGCCATTTGATCAGGGACTTTCCGTTTTGAATTTTCCTCGGAGCTCAGTATTTTGGTGATTTTACTTTTTTCAAAGATGTTTGACTGATCAAAATGTATCCAGGAACCTTTCTCCTTAAGTTTCGTAGCTCTTGAATACCAAAGTGAGACTGTTGGTCTTCATTACTTATAACAAATGAACAGTTTTCTGTAATATACTACATATGAGCTGCATCTACGACTATCCTATCAGTAAACCAAATATTATCGGCAGTGAAAGATAAGGACGGTTTGTTATTTGAGTGAGGCTCTAATCGTTTGTGATATTTTGAATATGATTCTTGCATTTCGATCCTAAGTTTTTGTGAACAAAAAAAAAATTAAAATATCCTTCAAAGATGTCTGCATTTATACATTTTTGCCAAAAAATAGGTATTTCCATTTGAAAAAGGTCTGCTATGGACAATCATTTTTTGTTCCATGAATGAACGAATTTCGTCATTTTTTTAAAGTTATTTTGAGAAACATAATTTGTTCAAAAAAGTACTGATATGGTTTTTTTCATAAACTTTGTCCGCTTCTTTCAACTTGTTAAAAAAGAATGAAACATATTTTCAATTTTTGACTTCAATGTCAGCTTTAGTCTACCATAAAGACAAGGATAATATTTGTCATTTGAAAACTGTTAGGATTTGTATATAAGTATTGACAGTAACGGTCAGATTTATAATAAAGGGTGGTAGGATAATGCATTTAGATTGATAGAAAGGAGAACACAAATTTGGGTAAAACGATATTCATATGTCAAACACGGAACTTGCCTCATTTTCAATTACGGGACAGTCAAGTAAATTGAGCAATATGAATATCAAAAGGGTAAATTCATGTGATTTTACAAAAGAAGACAGTTTCAATTTATACACTATTAGCTCCTCCTTTCTTTGCAATATATTTTCGTATCAAAAAGCATACAGCGAACAAAACATACACGTTGGCATATGTTACACAGATAAACAGATCTGTTCAGCAGGAAAATGATTTAAAAAATCTGCTGAAGACATTTTCCTTAAATCTAAGCTAGTATAAAGTTAATTTGTGTCATTTGAGCCAAAATTACGTGAATGTAAGCAATTTTATCAACTTCATCTCTAATTTTACTACATAATAAAGCTTTACATTTGTGCTTCAGTATAATAGTAATTACATACCATGTACGTAAGTAAAGTCAACAGAAATCCAATCGGGGTCATAGCGGAAACTATAATTGCTACTGTAGGGCGTTTCCTTAAACCGGCAACTCGAATTTGATTTATTGTAATCGAAGCCCTCACATCTATAACCGCTTTCACTCATTTTCCAGCACTCAGCAACACACTCTGCAATAGTGTATGGCTGACCATCGTACATGATATAATTGCAGACTCGAATTATGTTTGGTGTACTGTCAAAATATTTATATTCTGCAAAATAAATGTAACAAAAACTCAAAATGCTCTTAACATTCTTTTGATTCCACTTTTCATTTTAGATAAAAAGAACACTGTATAAATGTTATGCGTTTGAAGCTCTATATTTATGATTTATCTTCTCCAAAAATTCTCATAGCCGAATCGTTGAAAGCCGGATTTCAAATATATATTTTAAGCAGATGACTCCTTTTTGAATTCGAGCGTAACTGATAAGTCTTTGGTAGACGAAATTCGCCTCTAGCGAAAATAAACAAATAATCCTTGTATCTATGATAAGTTTATAGGTAAAACCTTACAAAACATTAAAATAATTAATAAAAAGAGCAGTATGGATACAGTTAGAGCGGAAATCTGGCAATCGCAATACGGAATGCAATTTTAATTTACCATAACAAATAAAATTGTATAATTTACAAATTTACGAAATCTGCAATTTTATACCCTCGTAAAAGAAAGTTTATACTGTTATCTTACCTGCAGGTTTCATGCATATAAAGCTGTACTCAGCATTATTGCACTTATCTATTGCCAACTTCAACTTAGGAAAGCTTTGATATTGGCTTTCAACAATAACATAAACGCAACCTGTTTGGTTGTTTTCCCCTTCAGCAAAATTATATAACTTTGTAATCTCTGAATTTTCAAGATATTTTCCAGATGAATAATGGCTAGTCCAAAACTTTGTAACTCTGAAATAAAAATTATTATGATTGGAAAATAAATATATTTTTGAAATGTTAATTATTAAATTAAACAGGTTTCGCATAGCTGCGGAACCGTAGCTCATAGGTCCTTATGTTATTTTTTGTCTATTTGAGGACCATAGAGCTACGGATTTTTCCTATTTCAAAACGTTCGGAATTGCGACCCAGGTTCAGGTCGCACTTATTTCCAAAACAAATATTGTTAATAATCAATGCGAAAGCTTGTCAATATATGTAGTTCGTTTCTTCAGGTATTTTTCTAGGATATGACGTACCTATTTATGTTTGAATATTCATTTCCTTAACACTATTATCTGGTTATTTCCATTTGTATACATTCTCCGCCTATTTTGTTCGGCCATATTAAATCTCGTGGTAACGTCACGAAAAACAAGAAAAGATAACTCTTATAGGAAAGCACGTGTGAGTTTGTATTTCAGAGTTACAAAGTTTTGGACTAGCCATTATTCATCTGGAAAATATCTTGAAAATTCAGAGTTTACAAAGTTATAAAATTTTGCTGAAGGGGAAAACAACCAAACAGGTTGCGTTTAGTTATTAATGAAAGCCAATATCAAAGCTTTCCTAAGTTGAAGTTGGCAATAGATAAGTGCAATAATGCTGAGTACAGCTTTATATGCATGAAACCTGCAGGTAAGATAACAGTATAAACTTTCTTTTTGGTTATCAAAGTTTTAACTATTTTTTGACAGTTTTGGCTTTTGTATTTTCAGTTCATACAGGGTCGATGCCTCTGCTGGTGGACGTTTCGTCCCCGAGGGTATCACCAGCCCAGTAGTCAGCACTTCGGTGTTGACGTGAATTTCAATTATGTGGTCATTTTTATAAATTTCCTGATTACAAAACTTTGAATTTTTCGAAAAACTAAGGATTTTCTTATCCCAGGCATAATTTACCTTAGCCGTATTTGGCACAACTTTTTGGAATTTTGGATCCTCAATGCTCTTCAACTTTGTATTTGTTCGGTTTATAACTATTTCGATATGAGCGTCACTGATGAGTCTTATGTAGACGAAACGCGCGTCTGGCGTACTAAATATAATCCTGGTACCTTTGATAACTATTTACACCACTGGGTCGATGCGTCTGCTGGTGGACGTTTCGTCCCCGAGGGTATCACCAGCCCAGTAGTCAGCACTTCGGTGTTGACATGAATTTCAATTATGTGGTCATTTTTATAAATTTCCTGTTTACAAAACTTTGAATTTTTCGAAAAACTGAGGATTTTCTTATCCCAGGCATAGATTACCTTAGCCGTATTTGGCACAACGTTTTGGAATGTTGGATCCTCAATGCTCTTCAACTTTGTATTTGTTTGGTTTATAACTATTTCGATATGAGCGTCACTGATGAGTCTTATGTAGACGAAACGCGCGTCTGGCGTACTAAATATAATCCTGGTACCTTTGACAACTATTTACACCACTGGGTCGATGCCTCTGCTGGTGGACGTTTCGTCCCCGAGGGTATCACCAGCCCAGTAGTCAGCACTTCGGTGTTGAGATGAATTTCAATTATGTGGTCATTTTAATAAATTTCCTGTTTACAAAACTTTGAATTTTTCGAAAAACTACGGATTTTCTTATCCCAGGCATAGATTACCTTAGCCGTATTTGGCACAACGTTTTGGAATTTTGGATCCTCAATGCTCTGCAACTTTGTATTGGTTTGGTTTATAACTATTTCGATATGAGCGTCACTGATGAGTCTTATGTAGACGAAACGCGCGTCTGGCGTACTAAATATAATCCTGGTACCTTTGATAACTATTTACACCACTGGGTCGATGCCTCTCATGGTGGACGTTTCGCCCCCCCCCCCCGAGGGTATCACCAGCCCAGTAGTCAGCACTTCGGTGTTGACATGAATTTCAATTATGTGGTCATTTTTATAAATTTCCTGTTTACAAAACTTTGAATTTTTCGAAAAACTGACGATTTTCTTATCCCAGGCATAGATTACCTTAGCCGTATTTGGCACAACTTTTTGGAATTTTGGATCCTCAATGCTCTTCAACTTTGTATTTGTTTGGTTTATAACTATTTCGATATGAGCGTCACTGATGAGTCTTATGTAGACGAAACGTGCGTCTGGCGTACTAAATATAATCCTGGTACCTTTGATAACTATTTACACCACTCGGTCGATGCCTCTGCTGGTGGACGTTTCGTCCCCGAGGGTATCACCAGCCCAGTAGTCAGCACTTCGGTGTTGACATGAATTTCAATTATGTGGTCATTTTTATAAATTTCCTGTTTACAAAACTTTGAATTTTTCGAAAAACTAAGGATTTTCTTATCCCAGGCATAGATTACCTTAGCCGTATTTGGCACAACTTTTTGGAATTTTGGATCCTCAATGCTCTTCAACTTTGTATTTGTTCGGTTTATAACTGTTTCGATATGAGCGTCACTGATGAGTCTTATGTAGATGAAACGCGCGTCTGGCGTACTAAATATAATCCTGGTACCTTTGATAACTATTTACACCACTGGGTCGATGCCTCTGCTGGTGGACGTTTCGTCCCCGAGGGTATCACCAGCCCAGTAGTCAGCACTTCGGTGTTGACATGAATTTCAATTATGTGGTCATTTTTATAAATTTCCTGTTTACAAAACTTTGAATTTTTCGAAAAACTAAGGATTTTCTTATCCCAGGCATAGATTACCTTAGCCGTATTTGGCACAACGTTTTGGAATTTTGGATCCTCAATGCTCTTCAACTTTGTATTTGTTTGGTTTATAACTATTTCGATATGAGCGTCACTGATGAGTCTTATGTAGACGAAACGCGCGTCTGGCGTACTAAATATAATCCTGGTACCTTTGATAACTATTTGTTTACGTGCGTTAAAATAAAATTAGTTACTTACGGAAATAATAATTCTTTCATGCAATTTAAATATTTAGTATGAATAAATGTTTTAAAGGCTTATAAACATTCGATTCTCGCTTAGAAATAAGTAAACAAACCAACACGTGTTTTTTATAAGAGTTATCTGTTCTTGTTTTTCGTAGGCATTTCCCACCTCCAACATAGGAGATCGAGAACATTTGAGTTATCTTTTCTTGATTTTCGTAACGTCACGACGAGATTCAATATGGCCGAACAAAATAGGCGGAGAATGTATACAAATGGAAATAATCAGATAATAGTGTTAAGGAAATGAATATTCAAGCATAAATACGTACGTCATATCCTAGAAAAATATCTGACGAAACGAACTACATATATTGACAAGCTTTGCATTGATTATAAACATAAATGTTTTGGAAATAAGTGCGACCTGAACCTGGGTCGCAATTCCGAACGTTTTGAAAAAGGAAAAATCCGTAGCTCTATGGTCCGCAAATAGTCAAAAAATAACATAAGGACCTATGGGCTACGGTTCCGCAGCTAGTTTCACAATATAAAAAAACATACAAAGGCAATCGATTTTAATATTTAAATAAGATATTTGAAATTAAAATGTCACTTTTATAGATGGTATATTTAAAACTTTAATAGAAAACAAATTAATAAATTTCAGATGGAAATTACTTTAGTATATCAATCCTACAAAGCAGATACTATTTTGAGATTGAAAATATCTGAGAATAAAAAATGCAATTTTTGTTAAACGATGAAGAAAATTACTAACAATGAGTTTGAATGTCCCTCTGTTATCTTTCGTCCCTCTTTGATTATGTTATGTTAATTGTTCACTGTTGTTTTGGAGGAAGTACATTATATCTAGCAAAACAATAATTTTAATAACAAGGTATTCGCAAATCATATGGCATTTGAATACATAAAATCAAAAATTGGTTATCAAAGTTTTCAATAATTTTTGACAGTTTTGGCTTTTGTATTTTCAGTTCATACAATGTCTCCGAGCAAAAAAAAGACCCTGACATTCTTAGATGTGTACAATGCGTTTATAACAGAAATACGAAGGGTTGAAAATAAGAACAAATCAGTTTCTTAAAACGTTTTTTTTCCATCTATTTAAAAAGATTGATAAAAAATAGAAATAAAATTTTTATATTTATCATATTCTGAGTATCCTGGATACTCAGAAAGAATTTCACACAGATACTTTATTGGAGCTTGGACAGTCAAAAAAAGATTAAACAAGCAATCTAAAGAATAAAGATTATGTTGTTAAAAAACATGAGAAAGCCAATACAAAGCTTGATTCAAATATCTAATTACAAACGAAACAACATACACTATCAACATGATATAGACATACATAATCCAATAATCCTATCATTCAATTCTGCCAAAAATCAGAGTTGAAGATTTTTTTTGGTCATTTTGATAAAAGTTCTGTTGACTAAACTTTCAAGTATCAAAATAACTCAGGATTTTATTCTCCCATGAAAAGATGTCCTTAGTAGTATTTGGCACAACTTTTGGGAACTTCGTGTCCTTAATGCTCTTCAACTTTGTACTTGTTTGGCTTACTTATGTAGACGAAACGCGAGTATGTCATATTTAATTACAACCCTGGAACCTTCTATAACTTATTAAATATATGTAAAATTATAATCTGTGTGGATTACAAAAACGGAAAAATGTCAAGGGAAAGGGATATTAAATTCAGTGTTTTGTGCATATAAAATTTATAGGCTCGCTCTGCGTAAAATAATTCTATCAAAATAGATCTCTTTCCGGGGTTTGTCTTTGTTGTCTCTCAGAGTGAAAAAAATGTTTCCTCATTTATATATTTTTGGAAAAGGATAGAATTATTCACCATCTGAACAGGATAACCAAATATGCATTACATATATATATATATATATATAATTGTATTAACTGTTGATTTGATCACTGACGAAAATTGAAATAAGATCCATTAAAATACAAAATTTAGTGTAGGCCTTCTATAATTAAACACTTTTAAGGTTTTTGAACCTCTGTTATCTGTTCAGAAAAAAAACCATGTGATTTAAATGGAAAAAAAAATACTGAGTCTACATTTTCTTACCCTGATGATATCCATGGCGTCTTAGCAAAAGTCTGATGAAACTCAATCGGGCGAGTAAGGTTAATCAAATTGCTTCCTTCACGTGAACAGTAATTGTCTGCTGTGTTCCACGTAACTTCTTCAGCGTACAATGTAGCATTCCAAGCTTCTGTTAAATGATACAATAACACATGTTTTTTCCATCGAGATTAGCAAGTAAAGTAGCCTTTTTTTTAATTTCTGTATCCATGATATACACTGCTGTGTTTATATAACAATACATATATGATTAGTGCAAGAACTAAAAAT
Organism: Mytilus trossulus; assembly: GCF_036588685.1. Taxonomy (NCBI): domain Eukaryota; kingdom Metazoa; phylum Mollusca; class Bivalvia; order Mytilida; family Mytilidae; genus Mytilus; species Mytilus trossulus. The sequence continues at coordinate 45,833,793 of NC_086374.1, read as the reverse complement.
CCATCCTTTCTAAACCACAGCGGTGGTCTTTTGATAGCATATTCGCATCGAATATGGGAGGTCTTGGTTGGAAACCTGTCAATGCTATACAAAATACTTTAAATAAAGTATTAGCTGTTTCCCTTCTAAGCAACTACATTCAGGAGTAAGAACAAAGATTCGTGTAAGTGTACTTGTTTTCATCTGGACATTCACCTTGTGAACTATCACCTCGACGTTTAGAAAACCGGCTTTACATGTCCTAGTCTAAAATCTGCATTCAATTTGTCGCTGAATTTATACAGTCATCTTTTATCATAATTTTAATCAGCAATCGAATAAATGGAACAAATTGTAAGTGCTTTTTATAAATAAATACATATGATGTCCGATAACCTGGGAATTGATCACTGTTTTCTCTGATCAATTTTATCTGTTTGCTTTTGTTTGCTTGTTCTCGGATTAGATAAATAATCATACGTGTCTCATTCAAAATAGAAATGTCTTCTCTAAAAATGTGTGTGTGCCTTTGGTTAGTCATGTTCTTTCGAAATGTGACCAGCGTCTATAGATTAATTACAATAGTTTATTTTATCTTGGTGGTTTGTCGTCTCTCGTTTCGCCTCATTCACTCATTCACAAGTATATTTATTTTAAATTCATATCCAATGTAAGTGGAATTTGGATTTAATTCAACATATAATTGAAAACTTCTGTGTCATTTGGTCTCTTGTGGAGAATTGTCTCATTGGCAATCATACCACATCTTCTTTTTATATTGTTCTTAATACCACTTTTGTATTGTCGTGAGTGTTATGGTTTAAACTGTACTCGGAATGGAACGGTAAAACAATAACAATGAAGAAAACCAAGTACTTAATGTGTCTCTTTGTGTTTTCTCAAACTCTGTTTTTTTTTAACCTTTGGATTCGAGCGTCGCTAATGAGTCTTTTGTCTACTAAACGCGTGTGCGGCTTTAAGAAACATAACACGAGCTGTTAAAATCAGTTGGGAATGGTTAAACTTGATTTCACAAGTGATTGGTTTAGATAGCAATTAAACTAACTTTAAACAACCATTTTGTACATAAGGGACATGTACCAAATCAGGAATATGACAGTTGTGTTCAATTCGTAAACTGTGTTCAAGCTTTTTCATTTGATAAGGGAATATACATTTTGAAATTTTCCTTGGATTTCGGTTGTTTTGTTCTTATACTTTGGTTCAGTAACCTTGGCTTTATTATAACGGCCACGATTTATTTTATTTTGGTATTGGAAGTACTCGTTGAGGATGATAATTCTTCAACTGACAATCCTCTTCAATTAAGATGGGAATAAAACAAGACCATTGTATGTTATGATAATCACAGTAAAAAAGTGACTGCATACAATAAATGAAAAAAATAATTAATTACCCTTTCCCTTCAGTTCTGGCTTAAAACAACAATCAACGGAGTTCAAGAAGTTTTCACTACAGTCTGAAGGAACCCATCCGACAGTATCATTTTTTAGATAAAAAATAGCATACATACAAAAGATAGACTCTTCATAAAAAGGGACGTCATCAATAAAAGGAAATTCGCTGAAGTATATGTTCCCTTCCTCAAAGATCGGTCTTTTGACATGGTGCTTCGTCCAAGCCGAAACTTTGCTAAAACATAAACATTTTAGATTGAGGTTTATAATCTTTATTATTTTGAAAATTATGGTGTAAATATTCTTGAGATACATTCTCTGATTTGTGCCACATAATAATCTCAATTTTAGAACACTTTATGAACCTAAAGTTCAATTAGACTAGCACAACATGTTTTCGACGCTAATGCCTATCCACATTTCTTTTTTCACTTTCAAATATTGCCGTAGGCGAATTTTTAAAAGTATTTACACACCAGATCTTACTGGTTATCAGAACTTTGATAAACACTTTGTATCTCCTAACTGAGTAACAGACAGTTAAGTACCTTCAATTTAATAATTCATTCATTCATTTATTATTGTTTATTGTAGTATTTTAAAACCCATTGGAAAACCATGGGCTTTTATCGGCTCTCTGATTAAGTTGTTGTTTTAGACACATTCCATTCTCTGTATGTTTTGTCCCATTTTACAAGAGTTACACATTTTTTACCTTGAAGTTGAGATAGAACTTCATGTATCCAAATCTTGTTTTTTTTATTATACATTCCATGCTCTGTGTGTGTTGTCCTATTTCACAAGACTTAAATATGTTTGACCTTGAAGTTTAGATGGAACTTTATGCATCCAAATCTGAGATTCCTTTTAGAAAATGAAATGTCAAATGATTTGGTGCTGTCCAGTTTATTAGTTCACTTCTATTTTACTGGAAATATTCAGTCCAGTAACAGATAAGTTAATTACTAATCTCTTTTAGATATGTACTACTTCCCAGTATGTTCTCACTGTGTCATTAAGAAGAATAATTAGACTTTCATCGGTTCCCAAACGACACTGGTGGTATTGCTAGAATTTATGTTTTTTGTAACTTGCATATAATCTTTTTAGATAAAAGTTAAAGCAATTATCACCTCTTCATCAAACCATTGGCAGTTTCAAAATAAATCAAAATTATTAAATTAGATGGAATTCGATTTAGATGGTTTATACATTGACTGTTTAATAGTTATACATTGTTTAGTCTTTTATTGATGTTGTTCATAAGTGCTTCTCATTTCTTGTTTTTTTATATATTAAACTGTCGGATTTTCTGAATTATTTTAGGACAGTTTATAGCATACCGTTCGGTGTGGACAGTGGTTTACGTTTTTACACGTTACAAATGGATGGAGTGTTGTCTCATTGGCACTCTTGTATTATTTCTATTGTGTCCTCTAGTTTCCTTTGAACTTGACCTTGTAATAATGTTTTGGAAGATAATTGAAGAACCACCAACAAAATCTGATGAACTTTTAGTACACATCATGGACCAAAAAGTTCTAGAACTTGAGTTCGATTTTGATATTTTGATATTTAGCGTTAAAGTGTTATTCCCCCTTTCTATGTTCGATTTGTTTTGTTTCTAGTTGATAATAAAAAATATCATCTTTCAAAACTTTTTAACATTTTAACACAATGTAATAAAACATACCTGCAGGTTACAATTATAATAATTCCGGATTTCAAATTTCCTGTTTAATTTTTGTTTAAAGAAATTTTATTTAGTTACTTATTCTCAATTTTCATTTGTAAAGTAAAAGTTATTCATGTGAGTGTTTTTAATCTGAATTGCAGTATTTGTTTACAAAATATACTGTTTTACATTGTCATTTCGGGGCCTTTTATAGCTGACTAGGCGGTATGGGCTTTGCTCATTGTTGAAGACCGTACGGTGACCTATAGTTGTTAATTTCTGTGTCATTTTGGTCTCTTGTGGACAGTGGTCTCATTGTCAATCGCACCAAATCTTCTTTTTTTATAATAAACATCATAGCATTAATAAACTAATACTTACTCATCATATGATTGGTTGTTGGCGTGAAGGTAATTCAAAAAGGCATTCTTTGTACCATCTGTCATATAAAGTAATGTGGCGTTTTGATCAGAGCAAAACTGCCGTGTCTCCTCACCTGATGTCGAATCTTTTGACCTACATTTAACTGTTCCGTTGACACCTTAAAAGAATGGAGGAATCAAGAGATGACAAAAAAAATGAAACAAAGGTTCACCAAAATAATTCTACCAAAGTAGTAGCATCTATATACTACCTCTAACCACAAAATGTGTGATCTAACAAGGATTGCAGTTCTTTTTCCATTGGTGTTAAAACAATGAAACCTATTTAAGATATTGGCTAAGGGAGAGCAAACAAGTGGTATATAAGACAGGTGTTATCATAAGTCAAAGTCATGTGCATCTCTATGATATACTGTGGATTCATTATTATTCGCTGGATACAAGTTCACGTTGTTTTCGTGGGTACAGGTGACCCTCAAATTCAAATATTCAATGAATTACAAATTGTCTGTTAGGTTTTGTATGCAGAGATTGACGAAACCACTAAATCAAATATCCATGAAAATATTTCCTCCTCAATCCACGAAAATAGATTAATTCATAGTACGCTACAGATACAGATTAACTGTTTGACTGTCCCTTTGGTGTCTTTCGTCCCTCTTTTAAGATGTAACCATCCGTCGAAGGTTTTAAGTAAACTCATCAGATATACCAGGATTATCTTTTGTATCTATGCCAAACGCGCGTTTCGTCTACACAAGACTCATTAGTGACGTTCTAATCCAAAAAAGTTAAAAAGGTAAAATACAGTACGAAGTTGAAGAGCATTTAGGACCATCATTCCTAAAAATTTGGCCAGATACAGCTACGATTATCTATTCCTGAAGTGATCTGAATAACCGCTATGTAGAACAGGAGTCACATGCGATCAATGATAAGGTTTTTTTTTAAATTTATTTCTTATGCAGCACGACGTATGCAACGTTTTGGACATTACCAAAAGTTTACCACCGTGTTTATGTCTTTGGCCCGTATTCCTCAGTTTTAATGTTTTTCTATTGTTTTTTTTTTTTGCGACTTTATTTTCGTTCAGGTCTGTTAAAGTTTATTGTGTTTCTGATTTTTGACTGTCTTCTTAATACCTTCTCTTTCTAATTTTCAAAAGCTATTTTTAAGTAACCAACATATATAGATAAAATGATGAATATATATTGTAATGAGATGAAGAAAAATTCCTTGACCATTCCTGATTAAACTAGACGACCTTTTCGAATCTCTTTTTATTTAAGATCATGAAAGCATAACAATTATACGATATCTAAATGATTACTTATTGAAATGATATATTACCGATATCAATACAAAGAAGGAATAGTAATGCTTGTATTAACCAAGTCCGTAAAATCTGAAAAGACGAAATAAAAATATATTTGTAATGCCTTAACCCTTAATTTATACTATAACAGTCAAACGGACGACTTTAGTAAAATACCAATGAAATATTATACTTTGAAATAAACGTTTCCTTTTTTATGGAGACTGATGCACGTTTATCATGTGACGCCTACCTTGACTATACCATGTGACGCTTACCTTGACGACACACCCTGTCTCACTCTTTCCAGCAGCATGCGTGCCATTCGCTATGTTGTTTTTACTTTGTTTGTACTGTGGATTCATTTATTTTCGTGGGTACCATTTTCGGGGATAAAGGAAAACTTGTATGTTCGTGGAAATTAAATTTCTTGGTTTCATGGTTTTGGCGAGATCTGCATACAAGCCTATAAAAATTGCCATCCCTTGAACATTTGATATCGTGATTCACCTGTACCCACGAAAAACAGGAGAATTGGTATCCAACAAATATTTATCTACAGTAACTAAGTATTAACTAGAGGCTCTGAAGAGCCTGTGTCGCTCACCTTGGTCTATGTGAATATTTAACAAAGGACACAGATGGATACATGACAAAATTGTGTTTTTTTTATGGTGATGTGTTTGTAGATCTCACTTTACTATAAAACATTCTTGCTGCTTACAATTATCTCTATCTATAATGAACTTGGCCCAGTTAGTTTCTATGGAAAATGTGAGTGAAATTTATAAATTTTATGAAAATCGTTTAAAATTGACTATAAAGAGCAATAACTCCTTAGGGGGTCAATTGGCCATTTTGGTCATGTTGACTTATGTTTAGGTCTTACTTTGCTGTACATTATTGCTGTTTACAGATTATCTCTATCGATAATAATATTCAAGATAATAACCAAAAACAGCAAAATTTCCTTAAAAGTACCAATTCAGGAGCAGCAACCCAACAACGGGTTGTCTGATTCATATGAAAATTTCAGGACAGATAGATCTTGACCTGATAAACAATTTTACTTCATGTCTGATTTGCTTTCAATGCTTTGCTTTTTGAGTAATAAGCCAAAAACTGAATTTTACCTCTATGTTCTATTTTTAGCCATGGCGGCCATCTTGGCTAGTTGGCCAGGTCACGTCACATATTTTTTAAACTAGATACCCCAATGATGATTGTGGCCAAGTTTGGTATAATTTGGCCCAGTAGTTTCAGAGAAGATTTTGTAAAAGATTACTAAGATTTACGAAAAATAGTTAAAAATTGACTATAAAGGACAATTTCTCCTAAAGGAGTCAACTGACCATTTCAGTCATGTTGACTTATTTGTAAATCTTACTTTGCTGAACATTATTGCTGTTACAGTTTATCTCTATCTATAATAATATTCAAGATACTAACCAAAAACAGCAAAATTTTCTTAAAATTACCAATTCAGGGGCAGCAATCTAACAACGGATTGTCCGATTCATCTGAAAATTTCAGGGCAGATAGATCTTGACCTGATAATCAATTTTACTTCATGTCAGATTTGCTTTCAATGCTTTGGTTTTTGAGTTATAAGCCAAAAACTGAATTTTACCCCTATGTTCTATTTTTAGCTGTGGCGGCCATCTTTGTTGGTTGGCCGGTTCACGCCACACATTTTTTAAACTAGATACCCCAGTGATAATTATGGCCAAGTTTGGTTTAATTTGGCTCAGTAGTTTCAGAGAAGATTTTTGTAAAAGATTACTAAGATTTACAAAAAATGGTTAAAAATTGACTACAAAGGGCAATTACTCCTAAAGGGGTTTAACTGAGCATTTCGGTCATGTTGACTTATTTGTAGATCTTACTTTGCGGAACATTATTGCTGTTTACAGTTTATCTCTATCTATAATAATATTCAAGATAATAACCAAAAACAGCCAAATTTTCTTAAAATTACCAATTCAGGGGCAGCAATCTAACAACAGGTTGTCCGATTCATCTGAAAATGTCAGGGCAGATAGATTTTGACCTGATAAACAATTTTATTTCCTGTCAGATTTGCTCTAACTGCTTTGGTTTTTGAGTTATAAGCCAAATACTGCATTGTACTCCTATGTTCTATTTTTAGCTGTGGCGGCCATCTTGGATGGTTGGCCGGGTCACGCCACACATTTTTTAAACTAGATACCCAATGATGATTGTGGCCAAGTTTGGTTTAATTTGGCCTAGTAGTTTCAGAGGAGAAGATTTTTGTAAAAGTTAACGACGACGGACAACGGACGCAAAGTGATGGGAATGAAATGAAATGAAAGTTATAATCCGTTATCTGCTGAAATCGCTTATTCAGATCAGAAATGAGAGTATGTCGAGTGCATTTGATATTCCAATAATTTAATCTTGGATGTAACGCGTCTTCTGATTGGCTGACGTTATTTTGTTATGAGCCCATAGACATATTTTAGTCATGTGACCGTGACGTCGATAATATTTTTAATGGTTTTCTACGGTTTAAAATTGATTTTAGAATTAAATTATAAGAAATGACTGTATTTTTTTTTCTGTGTATTCGAAATAACATAAAAAATGTGGTGCACACCGTTAAATAACCCGCTACGCGCTTTATTCAGTGTGCAACAAATTTTTTATGTTATTTCTTCATAGACAGAACAAATATTACAGTCATTCCTTAAATGTTGTTCTTTCCCGCATGACATGAATTTTTTTTAAATAAATTTGCACATAAAACATCGAGACATTAACATAGATAAAAAAAAACATACATTGCATGATTTGGGTGGATTTAAGTAATTAACGGAGCTATTATATATTGAAGGAGAGTCTGGCTTACAATAATAAATCATTAAAAGAGAGGCGAAAAGTACCAAAAGGACATTCAAGCTCATAGTCGAAAATTTATCAAATCCATGACTGAAATGAAAAGATAAACAGTACAAAACACAGCATAAAAAATTAAAGACCGAGCAACACGAACCAAATCAAAAACAGGATGTGATATCATACGTTCCTGAATGGTAGGCGGATTATGCTTCAAACGTGAAACCTGTCGTTTTGCTCATGCAAGTACAAACCCAGTGATAAGTGTGATTCAATAAGTCACATTTTGGGGATGACAATTGTCATATATCCGTCGTCATCTATGAGACATATTGTTCGTAACAGTCAGCCAAAACATAATGACGTCCGTAACAAGACGAAGGTATGATTTTAACTTCAACTCTGGGAACTCTTGATTGATACGTATACGGACTCCTTGTAAATAGCAAACCTCTATCAAGTAAATAATTTTATAAACAAACTAGAACTGAAATATAGTAACAACTTAAGAATTTATATTCTCTGTATGCAGGCGCTACTCAAATGTTGCTACAAAGAAACGGAAGATTCACAACTTGGACGCTGAAATCATCTCTTTTGTCGATTTTATTTTGGTTTTCAACCGACTATCACTGTCAATTTCTTTAGTCAAGATTGTTGAGAAGAAGATCACGGTTGATTTCAAAGAAAATTTTGATTGTGTAATAAAAAAAAAGTTAGGAAAACGTCAAATATGCTGCCGATTACGAAATCAAGCATCTTGATAAAATCACTTTCAGAAAATATGTTTATCGTCAAAGTGTTTTTTTACAAAGTGCGTTGTATCCCTTCCTAAGATTAGGTACTTGTGTCTACTTTTGCCAATTCTTCTTTAAAGAAACATAGCAAGATGAGTTCTTTTAATTTTTCTTTTTGTTTGGAAAATAGAATTACTTGTGTAAAGAGTTGAAACGTCAAATGGTTGTCATAGAGGTAGGACAAGTGTTTTTAGAGATTGGTGTAGCGTTGATGGGTATTTAAAGCTCATTCAATTTGTTAGTTCTGATTAGTATTTGTCAATGACTTAACATCCCTAATCCATTCAGAAAGAGTATCTACTTTTTCTTTTTGACTATCATGATCCTCATGATATGTTGAGTCGTTGGATAACAAATTTCGCAAAGTATTCTCATTGAAAATGTTGAGGATATCAATAAATACGTTGCCTATCGGATACTATATATATGGGAAACTGACACAGGTGCAGTCAGGAGAGTTAGATAACTATCCATCTTCTTTATTATCTTACTTTATAAGAATGTTTATTTTATTTTACAGTTGTATTTTTCTTTCAGGTCAACAATTTGTCGTTGAAGTTTTGTTAGTTTGATGGTTTAGCTGACGATTTGTTTTCCTAAATAGTACGCATAAAACCAAATAATTTTTTATGGTCTCAACACCAAGATATAAGAGATCAAAATAAGTATATAATTAAAATAACCCAAAACATATAGTATGTATGTGGTTGCAAATGATTAAACTGGTAAGGATTGGGGAGGACACTAATTTTGAAAGTGAAAACATCTTAGTAATACCGTAACAAGAAGTAAACGAGCTTTAATCGTTTATAGGGAATACGGGAAGCTTTCAAGAACATATGCTGGCGTTTGTCTAAGGTAGATGAGATGAACACTACGAAGGAAAATGTCCCTTGAAGTATTTGAGAAGTATCCTGGTCGTACCTTAGACGATTAACCGTGCTTTCGGCGTGACGGGGACATGTAAATATGGGGAGGACCATGATAAAAATCATATACAAAAATAGTCGATTTGATGAAAAGGGTTGCCGTACATAAACCATTCGCTAATCAAATATCATAAATATATTCCAAAATATAAATAAATGAAACAGCATTAATATCAAATTTGTGTTTATATCAAAGTATAATTAAGAAAAATACAGAAAATAGTTTCAAGTCCTATATCACCGTGAACAAATAAAGAATAAAAGTGAGGTTCCTAAAACACAATTAACTTGTATATAACGATGTAGACATAGTAAAAATCAGTGTTCATAATGATAGATGAGGAAACCTTTATGATAATTGAAGTTATTGTGAGAAAACAAAATGTCAAAGCTACCAGAGAGGTAGTCAAAACTCTAAAAAGTAAAAGGTAACCTACAACACATTAGCAAAAAAACGAAACGACTGTAACATTTTTTCTGTCTATTCGAAATACCATAAAAAATGTGGTGTTAGTTATTCAGTGTGCACCACTTTTTTATGGTATTTCTTCATACACAGAAAAAATATTATAGTCATTCCTTAAATATGTAGCATATATATATAAACATCAGCCTTTTTACAATTTTTTTTTATTACTTTGAAAATTTGTCCAGTCAAAACATTTATAAAATCCTCATACAGATGAATGTTCAAAATGTTTTAAATCTTTCATTGCATATCTTTAACAAAAACAACAAGAGGAGTCAATATATATAAAAGGTTTTTAAGTAAATATAATGTAAATATTTTTATTCAATCAAATTACACATAAATACTTACGAATGCAGTCGAAATTTTACAGTTCTGTTCCATACCGTTTTGAAGCGAGTTTGCTTTATAGAAAGTATAAAATGGGCTTTAAAATGGATTTATATAGTGTTATCTGTAGTATTAATGCACATCATGCATTTGTATCGCGGTCTCTTTTTTATGAGATTGCATTACAGAGTTCACCAAAAAAAAAATGAATTGATTTAATTGTTACGGTATTCTGATGACAATTGCATATTTTTATCTTTATAAAAAAGTGTTCATAGTTTCATGAATTTATCAATTATTCAATATACAATTCTTTTATGCATGTTTTGAAGCAAAAGGTCAATGCACAAAAGTTAAATCGCACAAATGGTATTATAAAACTGAATTTGTTTAAAACAAAAGTTTCTCAGAGCATTTAAGAATCATTACTGTTAGAAAATAATGTTACGTTTAACTAAAACTGAATGGTTTCAAGTTTCATCTTCTTTGGAGGGATCATATAATGTTTGAAAAACAGTATGCACTATCGGTCTGGGTCTCGGGACATCTTATAATCTGAATGAAGGGGGGGATGGAGTCTTAATACTTGACTTTTATTGCTCCGAAATTATTGCAAAAAAATCATCAAAGTTACAAAGTTTACAATTAATTAGAAATTCGTATGCATAGGACTCATGAATGATGCTCAAATCAAAAAATTGGATGAATAAATATGTAGGACTCAAATCTATTATGGGTTTCAAATCTATGGCAATTCCTTATCTATGGAAAATATGAAGTCACAAACGCCAAACAAATCATAATCTATCATTAAATAGAATATCTTATTTACATCAAATTGTACTTGCTTCAATTTAAAGGATACCTTTCAATTTGTCCTTTCCAATTTTTAGTGCAGGAGTAAATATTTAGCATACCTGTTTGTGTACATGAAATGGCGACAAAAACTATAACATTTTCGCATTATACCATACTCTAATGGTCTACTTTTACATGTTTATAAAACATATTTGACTAATATCAAATGTTAAATACAGAGGAATGTGATAAAGAGCTGACCATACTTTCCCTAACATAAAATATTATCTCTGAAATTATGTTTTTGTTTTAATTCTCAACTTTTTAAGTTCCTACATTATTTATCAAAATATTGTGCTTTTTATTTTATCGTGTCTGCAAAATAAAACAGTCTGTCAATGTTATCCTAATTTTGAAAATAAATTATTCAGACTGTTTGATTCAATTTAAAGTATGATACCATGCTATTGTTCAATTATAAAAAAAATAGATATGACATTCATTGTCATTGAAAGAGAATAACAGTATTAATTTCATATGCACAAACTGAACGTAGCAATCGTTTGTTTCCCTGCCATTCAATTATTTATAAATGAATGATGATCGGGGTTACTTTTTTTTAATACATACTTTGTGGATAGGGAATATATAGTAGTCAATCATTGCATTCTTGATAACTGTACATATCTAGACATGTCCAGCGTGTTAGACCTGTGGAAAAATCGGCCCGGATCGTTTGCACTTTTTCATAGGACATTTGCGCTTTTATTTTTGGAAATATGCGCTTCAAATTATAGGACATTAGCGCTTGTAAAAAGACATTTGCACTTTTTACATAGAACATTTGCGCTTTTGCAATATTTAGTTTATATGGCTATCCTCCTCTTTTGTCCGGGCTTGGGACGAGCAGGTTTGACCTGGCAGAGTTAAAAGTTTAAAAATCATTGCATGGAACCTGAGTTTTTGATGAGTTTTGTTATTTGATTTTGCCATGTGATTATGGACTTTCTGAATTGATTTTCCTCTAAGTTCAGTATTTTTGTGATTTAACTTTTTTCTTAGCACATTGGTATATGTTAAAAAGTTTATATACAGCTAAAACTAGTAAATAAAACCATTCTAAAGACATGAAAACACGTACAGTCATCACAGCTCCGTTTTCGCTTGGTATTTGAAGCCCAATGACTGAAAAAAAATAGCTCTTGTTATCTGTTCTGCCTGTTACTTCGCCCATAATTCAAATAAATAATCATGTTTCTCCTTTCTGGGGTGCCTGTTCATCAATATAACAAATCGTTAATTAATTCACTGATTGACACTCTTCAAAAAGAAAAAATAATAATAGCAGAATGAGCGAGTTGAATTGTTCATTAAAGTGGGCATGCATGAAAAGATTCTGCACCATTTGTCGTAATAATGGCAAATATAAGTTAAATTTATTTACAACCACTTGGTCGATGCCACTGCTGTTGGAGATTTATTTTCCCGTGGTATCACCAGCCCAGTAGTCAGCACTTAAGTGTTGACTTGAGTTATCTTTGATATGTTCATAATTATAAATTGACTGTTAACAAAATTTTGAATTCTTGAAATACTAAGGCTTTTCTACCTCAGGAATAGATTACGTTAGCTGTATTTGGGAAAACTTTAAGGCATTTGTTGTCCTCAATGCTCTCCAACTTCGTAATTTATTTTGCTTTCTAACATGTTTTTATTCGAGTGTTACTGATGAGTCTTTTGAAGACGAAACGCGTGTCTGGCGTAAATATACAATTTCAATCCTGGTATCTATGATGAGTTTATTCATTATCTACATAATATTACTTATCATTAATTTACAGGTTGACGATAATTGGTAAAAAGCGCAAATGGTCAATTTGATACAAGTGATTCAAAATTCAAAATGCAAATGACCCTAGTTATAGTATTTAAAGCGCAAATGTTCTATTGTTTTACAGGTAAAAAAGTGCAAACGTCCTGTGCCCGACAAAAATGAGGGATTTATGTTAATTAAAAGAAAACGAACAATGAAAACAGTATTTGAAGTTTTCTTGGTTATTTTACTTTTTTTTCTAAACTCATAAATTTCTTTAATTTGATCTATTTAGTATATACGCCTATGAAACATTAGTAAATATCCCCCAAAAAACAACTAATCATGAGTTCAGACTGAGTTCAGATTCCTGACTTTCAAAGTTTTTCAAGGACTGAACATGGCATCAGATGGTCTAAGTTCATGTGTTAGACCTTAAAAGTATATGTATTTTAAAGTACCGTATGTTACGAAAACTCATAACATCAGTCATAAATCAAGAACATCTCAATACAATCCTTTGAATGGTCTTTATTTAATAAAAAAAAAAGGTAGTTCACAGTTGTATCGATGAAAAAATCATTTTGCTTCATTTCAAGTGTTCATACTTTTAAGGAAATATATACGACGACTAGATATTAAAATATGTTAATATAGAAAATTGTTTGTTTTATTTTGTTTTCGACTGTATTTTACAAAAAGCTAGAATATTTGTGTTTGATTAATTCTATTCAGCTTTGCAATATAAGGGGAGATAACTTAGATAAATTAACTTGTTGTGAATTTATCTATTCTATTTTGTAGAAAGAAAACGAGTTCAATTACCCCATTTTTCTATTTTTATCTAAGATTATACTGTTAGAGCTAACTAGTTTTTGGTGGGGTTCGTGTTGTTTATTCTGTAGTTTTCTATGTTGTGTCATATGTACTATTGTTTGTCTGTTTGTCTTTTTCCTTTTTAGCCATGGCGTTTCTTTTGGATTTATGAGTTTGACTGTCCTTTTGGTATCTTTCGTCCCTCTTTTATATTTTATCTCTTGTTTCAATGGTGGAGTTTTCTTTTCATCACCCAAAACTTTCTATGCATAGTCTTTACAAAATCATAACAATTTTGCACCTCATGTAGCGTGCCTCATACTTTTTAGTATTTTTTTGGAAATAAAACATGATACACTACATTTAAAATATGCTATACATTTTGATTAAGAACCCCAACCTACTTAACATTGGTAAGGTTTGTCGTTAATACGAATCAATATAACTCCGAACTTTGAATTTGAAAGTTAGCAAAAATAGCATATTTCATTAGATTTCAAATATGCAATTACTTATATTTTATGCAGGCATTTTTGAAAATGAGTCAATTTTCATGTTTGGCTAGCCACAAAACAGGTTCAACATATCATTTTTTTATGAAAATGTCCAGTACTTAGACTGGAAATTGGATTTTTATATTATAGTTTGTTTCTGTATCATGTATGTGTTACATTTTAGTGTTGAGTTTTTGTTGTGTCATAGTGTTACTTTTATATTTGATGTGTTTCCCTCAGTTTTATTTTGTAATCCAGATTTTTTTTCTCTATCGAATTTGAATTTCGATCAGCGGTATACTACTGTTGCCTTAATTTTGGATTTCAATGTGCAGTTTTCTCAATGACAAACAAACAAACCAAGAAATTTTAGATAACTCGGACAAAGGTTATTTCTTTAAACAAAAAAAATTAGCAACCATACACAACTCTTTGTTACAAATAATGCTAAAGTTCGACATTTGAAAATTGAAGGCACCTTATTGTTCACAACCAACACATCTATCGGTTTGTGTACTTATGTATGTCAATTTATGAATAAAACCATTATGTATGTTTCCTTTAGTCCAGGCTAAGTTAGATAGATGCGATCAACAAAATCACAACACAAAGGTTTTTTTGATTAGATGACGTTGCCGTGTTTGAGAAGAATTGCCCCATAGGAAATCGAATTCTTCTGAAAAGGCCTTTACATAAGCAAGTAAAGTGATAAGATTAGAAGAAAATGTATATATTTGATTTATCTAGAATTTCAAATGACTCTGGATATAAGGTTATCATTTAAATGTTTCAAAACAACTCTTTGAATGTGAAGTAGATTTGCTTTTTTTGGTAAAGTAAAAACAACAAGGAGAAAACGACAACTGATTTTAATAGACAAAAAATAAAACATTTAAATAAGCAACATAAAAATATGAGTTCAAACAGCTATAATTTCAATACTCATACTATATTTCGATTAACACTCATTGTACATTACATCAGTAGAATTTGATGGATATGAATTTAATTTCGCAAAGAAATATTTTAGAAGACAATAAATTGAATAATAATAAATTATTGAATTTAACACTATCTTAGAATATCGACCAGGCGCGGATTTATACGGGGATAAGCTGTTGCCCCATCACAAATAGAAACACAAAATGTAATTTAATAGATGTAAGAAGATGTGGTATGAGTGTCAATGAGACAACTCTCCAACCAAGTTTATTTATAAAAGTAAAGATCAAATACGGTCTTTATCACGAAGGCTTAGTTCTCATCATACAGCAAGCTTTAATGGGCCCAAAAAAAATACGAGTGTAAAACCTTTCAAACGGGAAAACAAACGGTCTAATCTATATTAAAAAGGAGAAACGAGAAACACTTATGCATCACATTATCAAACGAAAGCTACTGAACATCATAAGTTTGTTCAACCTTTAATTTTTTTTCGAAGAACTGCGGAATTCATACCGCATTAAGATATGACTTTAGCTGCATTTGGTAAAATTTTCGGCAAGGCATACCTCATTTTGTCTTTTCAACATTCTTTAATCGAGCGTTACTGAAAGTCTTTTGACAACAGAACGCGCTTCTGGCGTAAAAATATCATTCCAGGTATCTATGATGAGTAAATTACCGACTTTCAATAGATTCATTTTTTTACGGCCACGATTTCTCAAGATTGTCTCCAACAAACCACTAGGGTAGTTTAGCTATGTTTGCTGTTGATATACAACTCAATTTGAGCAAAATGACATTAATTAAAAAAATATTATTAATTGAGAATGACATGTAAATAGTAATAATATTAGCAAATAAGTGACAAACACATAAAAAAGCAAAGATCAGGTTATGAAAATGCCCTAACCAGTATACAATATATTACAGTAGCAAATAGTTAAACATTACTATAAATATTATGAAAATAATCTTGTGAAGCATCACATACCTACCAGTTGAAATAATAATGATAGGCAAAATCAAATTAGTAATTACAACTGATAATTTAAATTAGGAAGAATATAGGATAAATTTTGCAAAAAAGTAAAAAAATCAAAATTTTCACATTACAAGTAAACGATGTTTTTTTTTATGAAAAATAAGCTGAATGACTGCATGTCCAAGCTCATGCAATAATATGATATTTATTGCTCCTCCCAATATCTGGCAAATCCACTGCCTTATTTAACCATAGCCTTCACTGATCATGCAGACCTTGACCTCAAGTGTGATATTAAGTTTCTACATTTATGATGTAAGATGGTAATTATTGAACCCAAAAAGGAATCGTATCAAATGCATCAACAGGTTGAGCTTTCATTCTAGGCTTGTATGACAATCCCTTGAATAAAGGAGACAGAACAACATTGACACTTAACAATCATAAAAATCGAAGTTAAACTATCAAAACATTGATCATCCAAACCCGTAGACAAACAACAGTCTAAAAAACGTAGGCTGAGATATCAGAATCAAAACAAAAACCTCAGGTTCTCAATTAATACTAGTAATACAAATTGTTGACGAAATGGTATGTTGCTTTTTAAACAAAACTTAAATACAGAGGACATATGATTAATTGACTATTCAGATGCACAAGTAGCACTGAATGTTCTGACTTTTTTTGACGTAGTAAAGTTGTCGTGTTTCGAAAAAGGGAAATTGTTTCGTTAATAGGATAAAAATCTGTGAACGAAAATAGATCATGTTTCGGCTTAAAGCACAGATTTAAAGGGATGGTCATGTTTAAGAGTGTTACATAGACACTATCATACAGTATACAATAAATTATGTCATATTTCCCACATGACTATAAAATAAAAAGCTAGCATAAAAAACAAATTGTAAACCATCTAAGAACAAATATAATAATTACATGTTTTCAACACTAAATAGATAGCATAAGTGAATAGGAGCACAAATTCAAATGTTGTAGCAGAATACCAAAATAATTGATATTAAAAATTATTTAATCATCAACAATGAATGACAACAAATAAAAATGGTCATAGAATAGTTAAGTTAGATTATAAATCTATCTATTGTGTAAAGTAGAAAGGTATAATACAAAAATACAAAAATAAATCTCACAGACCAATCTGTCCTGGTGTTTGTAGATTGTTTAGTAATTATGTACCTTTAGAAATACAATTTGGAGGCTCTCGGAAAAAAGGCATTTTTATGCAACCGTACACAAAACAACTACTTTGTTTCGACATGTCATGCCCTGTTTTATTTACCATATGTTTATTAAAAAGACTTACACCAGACTACATAATGAATAAGATAACTTCATTTTACGATCTAGTTTTATTTGAACTATACACACAGAAAATATGAATTAAAATATAAATATATAAACTTGTTCAGGGCCATGAATGATTATAATAACAATGCTCTAATGTGCAAAATACATTGCATTCCTGAATTGAAAGAGTCGATAGATTTAACATAACCTGAGTTATTTGTGTTGGTATCAGTTGACGAAAACTGCAAACTCAACATAGAAAATCATTCGTAACGTTGCAAAAAGACTTTTGATAGTCATTTCATATAATATATTGTCAAGTCTCATACAAATGTTAGATAAGTGACATCTTGATTACCATGTGTTTAGTATCGAAACACTCACTTGAATTAATTCAAAGTATATCACAATAATAGAAGGAAAGAAATTCGAAAACAAAAATCATCTATGATAAACATGTACATTAACACCATACGCTGACGGCGATGTAATATTTCTCTTAAATTTTTGAAAATGACATTTGCGGTGTTTTTATATAGCTTTGTGATAATGTCATCTTCTAAAGCCAACGATATGCCTGATATAAGCAGAAGACGACAGTCATAGACACGTTTTGATATCAAATGCTAGTGAACATTACATTTTCATTCTAATTTTTTTTTCTGACTTGAACCATATCACATTTTAAATGTGTTGGTTTTAGATCACTATACCTCAAATCTTATATATTTATATATATAGAAACACACTTCACAAAAAATGTTTCATCATCAAGAATGGTATCGTAGACAAAATGTAGTGCTTATTCCACAGAAAACATGTTTAATAATCATTAAAATCTCAATAATACTGATTGTTGCGTAGGTTGTTACGTTATCTTCCAAGCTGGTAGTTTCGTGGAGGCTTATTGAGAAAGTTGTTCTGACTTGTTAGTCCGCTAACTTCATGCTTACCATTTGACATATAATCTTCACCATTATGCGAGCTGTTTATTATGCTTGAATTTCTCTAGAACCAGAAATAAATTACCCAAGTATATTCATAACTAAAGATTTGATTAAAAAATATAAACGTTGGTACTTTTGTCTCTTAAATTAAACATAGTTATGTAGGTAATAAATATGGTAGGTGTTAAAAAATTATCACTTAGATAATTAATTATTGTTCGATGTTTTCATATTCTTCTGTAGAAGAAACGCGCATCTGGTGCATAAGCTTTATTACTGTTTAAAAATGAAGATTATTTGTCAAAGAAAAGGTTCAAAATTTGTTATTTTTTAATTTTGTTTTTGTTTCCTTTCACTTTTTTACGAAACAAATTTTAAAGATGTGCCGTTAAAACTAAAAAGATGGAATATATTATATCGTCTAATATATAAGGGTCTTAGATCTTAAGAATGACAATTTTGAATGATGTTCATCAAATGCGAATTTGCACGTTTTGTGGCAAAATCAGATGCCAATTACACACATGAATTTGCAATGTATACAAATGAACTAGTTCATCAACAGTATAATCGATTAATAAAACTACTATGAAATAAGAATAAACTAGTACTAACTTAGTAAACATTTGCCAATTCAATTTAAGCATGACTGAAATGATCTAATCACTAACACACCACAAATAAAAATAAAACTGAAATGCAATGAATGCATTTGAAAAAAGTTTATGTACTTCTTATTTTAGAGTGATCGTGACGCGTTGACAAGAAAGATAATCATAGAGTTGACTAAATTATCCAAACTTGAAATTTATCTTATTCCTACCCCTTTCTGTTTCATCTTCAGGATTCTTACAAAGGTTGCTCCCAACACAACTACCCCAGCTACGGCAACGACTACGCATGCTCCAACAGTAAACGTTTTCCCTAGCAACAGATATGTCAGCGAAAGATTATTAACATCCAAGAATTTTAAAGAGTACATTTGAGTACAACGTTCTAAACAAGAATGTGTCCATAGAACACGGATGCCCCACTCGCACTATCATTTTCTATGTTTATTGGACAGCACAGTTTGGGTAAAACTCCAATTTGGCATTTAAATTAGAAAGATCGTATCATAGGGAACATGTGTACTAAGTTTCAAGTTGATTGGACTTCAACTTCATCAAAAACTACCTTGACCAAAAACTTTAACTAAAGCGGGACAGACGGACGAACGGACGGAAAAACGGACGAACGGACCCACAGATCAGAAAACATAATGACTCTCTACTATTGTAGGTGGGGCATAAGAATTCCTTTTTACAAATTAATATTTTTTTCCTCAATGTATGTTGATAATATATGATATAAACGAACTACTTATAATTTAAATAGTGTAGCGGCCTTCCAACCAAAACAAAATCACTACATGTGCTTTTTATTTTTTGTTAATTTGTACCATGTGACCTTGTATGTTTAGATATTAATATGACCTTTACTGAACAGCAAACAAAATTAAAATTTCATTTCATGAGATTGTAATAATTGTTCTCTATATATGATAGGATTCTGTTCTTTCCATTTTTTTTAAAAAACATATGAGATATAGTATTAACTAGTAAAACCGTACTTTATAGGCAAAGGATATGACAATGAATATTGTTTTGTATGTTTAACTTCTTATGTAATGTTAGTAGACATGAGTTATGATAGAATTCATCAATTAAAAAAACATCTATTTTTTTTTCTTAAATTGTTTGCTTCCAAAATATATTTTGCACATTAATTATAAATAACTTAATGTATATTAACTTTAGTCTGTTTTTTTAATAAAACTTTTTAAAACATGCAACTCGCCATGCTAGAAGCATGAACGGCTTGATTATAGTAAGTTAACTTATATAAAGATATAAAATCAATAATCAAAACTATAAAGTGATGATAATGTTCATTTTTGTCCTCTGATATTTGAATAGGTATAGTAACATGGTAATAATAAACAAAAATTGAAAGAACATGAAAACAAAAAATTCAACCAAAAACTTGACAATTAACTTAGATCAGTTCAATTTGATCTTTGGTGTCTTTTGTAAGTAATCATTTTAAGGATTATAGAAGTATTACCTTTAACAGTTGTTACTTTTTGGTTTAAGGAAAAGCAGGCAATAATGACTCAGTGGTCACACAAAACAATGACAATATGCATTATATAAGCCATTATGATCACAATAAATCAGTTATTTATGTGTACATTTCATTTTGGTAAAAAGACCGCAGTACTTTGAGACAATTAACAGGAATATATATATATATATATATACAATGTAAACGAGTCAAAATTTAAAACTACGTTCAAACCTATGATTGCGTTGGATAAAAACCGCAATTTTTATACGTGTGCATGTAAAACAAATTTCGTTGTAGAAGGGTCTAAAAACAGCACAAACAACATTTTCCAGAAGACCAAAAAAGTGAAAAAGTATATTTAAACAAAACGCATTTGACAATATATATATATATTACACAAATACTTAACTCCAAAAAAAAAATCAAAAAGGGGGTGAAGCCCATAAAACCAGACAACACCAAACGCTAGACTATATATAATATATACTAACAAAACAACTGGAAACAACAGTCATATGGACTTTTAAATATGTATCTACACGAATGCTTTGCCAGACACCAGTATCGGACAACAAGAGAAGAAGAAGTAAATAATCATGATTGGTTTCCAACAACTGACTTCTGGTAGGTAAAATGTCTCATTGGAAATCATCCTTTTTTTATATAGTATTCAGAATCTACAAAATTTTGAAGAACTAAAAACAAATTGAAACTATCTTTAATATTTTCATTCGTTGATTTCCAGCTATTTTAAACGGTATTCAAGGCATCACAAGATTTCTATATAGCTAAACATTCATTATGTGTAAGATGTATCGAAGTGTATATACTAATTTGTCTTTTATTTAGGTAAGAATTAATTCACAGCGGGACTCTCCATGTGTTGATTCAAATGAAATGCATGTATCAAAACAACCCCCGGTATTCATTCTATTAATATAAACAACTAGAAGTATTTCCTCTGGTATACAGTGACCTGTCAACTTTGAGACAGTCAGATTCGCGATGGTCCTTTAATTATAATAAAGACATTCTGTCCTGGCTTTCTTTTACATAGTAATAAAAAGTATAATCACAAAAATACTGAACTTAGAAGAAAATCAATTCGGAAAGTATATAATCACATGGCAATATCAAATAACAAAACGCATAAAAAACGAATGGACAAGAACTGTCATATTTCTGACTTGGTACAGGCATTTTCAAATGTAGAAAATGGTGGATTAAACCAGTCTCATCAAAATCCGTTATATTTACATTGATGCGTTAACTAAACAAACACAATAAATAAAATAGTCAAAATATGGGTAAATCAGTCATCTTTGTATAACAATTTTATAAGGAACAATCTAACAGAAAACAAAAACATCTAGCTGCAAACACATTCATTGATTTATGTGTCTGACGTCAGAAAATTTTATACGTCACATAGATTTGTCGTTTAATGTTTATACAAACATTTTAAAATTTTACCTAGGCAATGCTAGCATACAGGGTTAAAAAATCAAAAGTATGTAAGAATTAATTTCAGAAATAGACCGAGATTTAAGCTACGCGATTGAATGATTTTGACGTTTGTGGTTCAACGTATATTTTAATTCATAATAGAAATATATCAGAATGACATAAAATAGAATAACATCATACTGACATAATAACTGTCAAATCACGATTGTTGTCATGATGGTTGACTTTTGATAGAAAAAAAGTATATATAACAATTGTTTTTGACATATTGATGTTGTAAAAGGCGATAATTCT
Source organism: Mytilus trossulus (assembly GCF_036588685.1). Taxonomy (NCBI): domain Eukaryota; kingdom Metazoa; phylum Mollusca; class Bivalvia; order Mytilida; family Mytilidae; genus Mytilus; species Mytilus trossulus. The sequence goes on along the minus strand of NC_086374.1, from coordinate 45,811,669 downwards.
AGTTTAAACAAATAAAAGATCAATACTTGCACAGGAGGCAATATTCCTCTTTGGATTAAAAGGCATACAAATCTTGAATTAACCATTCAATTATTCCCATTTCTCCTTTGATTCCATTTGATAAAATATGTTCCTTTCATAGCCAACTATACGTAATGGGGTTTTCTCATTGCTTAAGGCCTATAAATGCTTACCTCCACTCCATTTAAACTATGGTGGATAGTTGTCTAATTTGCAATTATACCAATCTCCTTATTTCTATAAAGAAGCTGATAACTTCAAAGCTAACAAAAGCATGCAACTACGACTGACAGGCCCCTCATGGGGGTTTCCCAGTAATGCAAATATAATCACATAATCACAATTTTGTGGCAAATATAATCACATGATCATAAATTGGTTTTTTTAACAAGATAATCAAATAATAAAAAAACAGTCCTATATTATCAGATAATTATGAAATATTTTATCTGTTAATGAAATATTTACCATATAACGGCCAAGTTACCACATAATAAAAAAAAACACGAGGAGGGTCGAAGCTGGCATAGTTTTTGTACACACAAGAGAAACTTAACAATATCTATTGACAAAAAAGTGCTTGATACCCCGAATCAATGGATTATTTCATTATTATTTTAATATTTCCTGTGCTATTCGTATTATAGATACTTAGGCAAAAAAAATGTTTGCAGTAACCTTTTGAATTTTATTTTTAGATGTTGTTTACTTGGCCTTTTTAATTGCTTGACCCATCGACTATTTTTGCTTGGTTTTCATTTGTCTTAGACGATAACATATTTACAGTTACCTTTTGATTTTTATTTCTATATGTTGTTTACTTGTCCTTTTTAATTGCTTGACCCATCAAATACTTTTGTTTGGTTTTCATTTAAAGTAAGTATGAAATACTAAAATTCCTTGAAATCGTGTAAACATGCGATGTTAATTTGTTTTTAAAATGCAGTATTGCATGCAGGTCCAAAGAAAATAATTATACTAGTTACAAAACCCATATCTCACCTAGAAATGAAGTATTTGTATTTATATTATTCGTTGCAGCAGGATAATCACTTGTGGTGTCCGAACCTTTAGTTGATTTCTCTGAAGGTAATGTGGCTTGCTCATTTCCTTCATATGAATATCTTAATGATGTTACTCTCTCATTAGTAGTTACTGAAATGGAAAATAAGAATTGGATATGACAATGGTTATCGTGCATCTACCATTACTGAACACATGTTACTCTTTTAGTTTTTTGCTATGATTTTCGCCCGTTTCTTTGATATCTTCTGCCATCTATTTCTACAACATCGCAATTCATTGTATTCTCATTCAGTTCTCGTATCACGTAAATAGTTGTACATTAAATTAAAGTCATTAGTTCATTTTGGCTATCACGTGTGACAATGATCACTGTCTGAGTGTTCTGTTTGCTTTATACATAAATGATTGACAGGTTCATATGTTTATAAAAATGAAAGGAATAAGATACATAATACATATCAAAATACATTTTGTAAGTTCATTTGAAGATGACTCACCTGAGGATGTACTGACTGCAATTTGCTTAGGTGTATAATTACCAGCAATAGCTACAATTAAATTATTTCACAGTTAGTTCTTAAATATATTAAAGATATACATTAATCAATATGATATGTAAAGAACTGGAAAGACGCTATTGTACAATATGTAGACAAATCTTGATTACTCCTGTTATTGTTGTTGAAATAAGATTGGGTTCAGACAAGTTTAAAATGTTTAACAGATCACATGTTTGAGTCCCTGTTTTAGTCGAGAGCCTCATTGTTGATTTTTGATATATCATAATGATTTTCATTTGAAAATTTGGTGTAGACATAAGATCGTGATCATCTAGTTCAAATGTATTCATACCCATTCTATGGAAATAGGGCATACCGTATAGAAACTAGTCAATCTCGACGATCTTTATGTTTGCTATGTTGTTGATTTTCTGTCTTATTTCGTTTGAATGACACAGGGCGATGGATACACCTATAAAGATCTTTCAATTTCAATAATGTTAGATAGGAATGTACAATCGATCAAATGTCATTAAGAAAAAATTATCAGAAACCCCTAGTTTTTGCATGTTTGTAGGACTTCTACTTTAAGATCTAAATTTATCGCAAAAGTCTACTGATGATCGTTTAAGTGACAGTGATACCAGCATTCCGTTTATGACCATACAAAAGGTTTCGAGAATTCATCTTATCTGTAATGACCTGTGTATCGATATCAATTAGCCTTACTACTTGCATACTTCCTAGACCTTTGACTGATTAGAACTTGGCATATAATGCATTGGAACATTTTTCCTTAAGTTTTATTGATTTTGAATATGAAAGTGAGACTTTGTGTCCTACTGACATATCGAAAATGGACACTTTTCATTAAATTTGTATACATATGATCTGTAACAATGACTAGCCAATCTGTAAAATAAGAAAGGATTAAAAAGATTATATGCAGACGTTTGCAATATATTTTGGATATAATTCTTGCATTTAGAGCCTTCAGTACATGTCCACAACAAACAACTCATTTTTATTTATTTAACTATAATGAAGAATTAAACAATTTAATTGGTGATGTTAAGGTCAGCTTTAGTCTACCAAATAGACAAGGATTACATTTTTCAGTTCCAAAAAAAAATTAATATTTTGATACAGTATATTGACAGTAACGGTGGGTTGTATAACGGATCACTTCAGGATATTATACCTGGATAAATAGAGAGGGGAGCACAAATTCGGAAAAAGGAAAAAAGATTAAGACAATCATGTCAAATAAGTTACGTGACTAATTTTTGATAACGGAACCATCTGAAAATGAGTGGTAAATTGACGAAGAGAAAAACATACTAAACACTATTCAAAAGTTATTGAGCTACATGATTATCAAAAGGGTTGAACTTTTGTGATCCTGAAAAGAAAGCATTGTTCACTTGTATTTTTTGTCTATCTGATGAGTTAAACCTTTTTCAACTGATTTTTATAGTTCGTTCTTATGTTGCACTGTTATACCACTTTCCCAGGTTAGGGGAGGGTTGGGATCCCGCTTACATGTTTAACCCCGCCACATTATTTATGTATGTGCCTGTCCCAAGTCAGGAGCCTGTAATTCTGTCGTTTGTTTATGTGTTATTATTTGTTTTTCGTTCATTTTTAAAGAATATGACCATTCTGAATGATTGTTCAGCAGGAAAGATAAGTCCAAAGATCGAAATTATCAGATAATCCTGAAGAAATTTTCCTTAAATTATAGTTAGTGTAAAAGTGTGTTATGTGGCAATGTAAATGACTCCAAATTACGTTAATTTAGGCAGTTCCTCAATTTTACTACGTTTAACTGTGTGCAAGTTGTGCATTAAACTAATAGTTATATTATACCATTTACGTGAGTTAAATCAACAGAAATCCAATCGGGGTCATATCGGAAAGTATAACTGCCTTTGAAGATCGTTTCCTTAAATCGGCAGCTCGAATTTGCTTTATTGTAATTGAATCCGTTACATGCATAGCCGTTCTTCCTCATTGCCGAGCACTCATCCTCACACTCCGAAATAGTATATGGCTGACCATCGTACTTAATATAATTGCTGATGTGAATAAAGTTTGGTGACCTATCGAAATACATATATTCTGCAAGAAAATATTTAAAATATTCAGATCGTTCTTTTATTTCCACTGACAAACCATGTTTTGCATTGATTAAAGAATTCCGGCATTTATTTACATAACAACCGATCAATGCTTTTAGTACTGTAGTTTTCTTTTTTCAAATTACTAGTAAAACTATGTATACTTGTTTTATTTTTATAGTTAATTTTGGTCGCCAATGATGTTTTGTGTAAAAGAGGGACGACAGATACCAAAGGGACAGTCAAACTCGTAAATCTAAAACAAACTGACAACGCCATGGCTAAAAATGAAAAAAAACAAACAGAAAAACAATAGTACACATGACACAACATAGAAAACTAAAGAATAAACAACACGAACCCCACCAAAAACTAGGGGTGATCTCAGGTGCTCCGGAAGGGTAAGCAGATCCTGCTCCACATGCGGCACCCGTCGTGTTGCTTATGTGATTAAAAATCCGGTAAAAAGTCTAATTCGGTAGGTCAAATTCATGAAAGGGAAGGGGATTGTAGTTACGACGTAAGGAACATATCCGATATCATTTGAGAAACGGTTATTTGATAACAGTCAACCAACTCGTGATGGCGTCCTTAAAATTTACGAAGGGATGATTTCAACTTCACCATTTGGAACTCTTGGTTTAATAGCTTCCTTGTGAGCAGTAACCCTCGGGGGAGATATATACCCCGTATGCAGGTGCTGCTGGAATGTTGCTACTTAGAAATGGAAAGTTCACAATTGGAAAGCATTTGTAAATGAAACGCACATTTATAATCTTAGTATCATTGAATAATTTTCATGATGAAAATCTTAAAGCAGTTGAGTTTTTGGTTGAGATTCGTGTTGCTCAGTCTATAGTTTCAACGTTGTGTTTTGTGTACAATTTGTTTGATTTTGGTCGTTTTTTTGTGTTTCTTTTTGGCATGACGTTGTCAATTTATTTACGACTTATGAGCTGAAATGTCAAGTTCTAAGGAGAATGAAAAGTATTAAATCAGACAATCAAAGGTTTGATATCAACACAATTTCCTAAAAAAAATGATTGATAAAAATAGATATTAAAAAAGATCGGCATCAACAAAAGTCATTAAATGAAGAAAACAAACAGATGAGGTTACTGAAATATGTTGTGAACGAAATAAACTGGTTAACTCGTGTGCTGGTATATGTTTGTGTTCGATTATGTGCTTTTGCATTTTTAGATGAACACATCAATACTGTACTAAGTTTCTTGTCTCTTTGAATTATATGACAGGCTTATTGATCTCCGTGCTGTTGGAATATATTTAAAAAAAAGGGATGCACCAATGACCTTTTAGTATTGTTTAGTATTTCTAATATTTTTGAAAACGCTTACTATTTTTCATCAACTTCATAATCTTTTATTTAATGGAGAAAAAACACTGCAAAGATATGGTGGGTACAAATAAAGTAAATTCACAATTGTATACATTCAGAAAATCATACAAAAACGTCTTAAACACTTAACTTACGTGTGGGTTTAAAGCAAATAAAACCGTCCTTAGTATTATTGCATGGATCTATCCCTAAATGAAGTTTTGGAAAGTTTTGATATTGGCGGTCAACAATAACATAGACGCAACCTGTTTGGTTTTTTTCCGTTTCAGCAATAAAATATTTCTTTGCAACCTCTAAATTTTCAAGAATTTCTCCAGATGAATGGCCAGTCCAAATATTTGTTACCCTAAAACAAATAATGTTGTAATAAAATAAAAAATATTTGAATAACAATGGAAAGCTGGAAAATCAGTTAAAAAAAGCTCAGTTACCCTGAAACAAATAATATTGTAATAGAATAAACAAGATTTGAACAACAATAGAAAGCTGGAGAATCAGCTGGAAATGCAGACATGACCTTTACCGAAAGAACATTGGGAAATATAATTTTTTACAGAAAAAAGATCGCCAATTGTAAAACCTCCATCATTCGACCACAAGTTAGCCATCGTAGTAATTTTGTTTATTGACCAACGAAGAGGGCTCAATTTCATATTCTAATTTGCTTATTATCTAATGACAGAAATATATCATAAAGATTTGTTCTTTGCTTTAAGAAAATATTACTTTTTTTAACGTCACCCTAAGACAACAACAAAAATAATCTTTCATTTCGCTTCTCATTTTTACTTGCAAAAAAAAGAATACTCATGTGCATGATTTTTTTCATATTATCTTGATTTTATAATAACTTCAATCGTCTTATTCTTTGCAAGTACCAATAAGAATGACAGGCGTATCATTTGATAACACATTCAAAGTACACATGTCGAACTTGGTCCACAATCTGTTGAGGATTGAGTTAGAAATGGACTTTAGTATTACAATAAAAGGCTAAAAAGTTGTTTTGAGATTATTTACATGTTAACATATTAAAACAAAATGTGATCATTATTGATGATCTTGCGTGTTGATGAAAAGCCATACGTCATCTTCGCCGCGATATAGCCTTTTTGTGCTGATGCGGCGTAAAGCAACCAACAAAATCAATCATACGTCATCTTTTTATTATCTCATTAAACAAAACTATGTTTACCAAGAGTGCCTGTATTTGGTTCTACTTATAGTTTTATTTCAAAACATAGTTTAAAAGCTTAAATAAAATTTGAGGTACGAAATACTGAGTTTGAATGTGGGTAAGTATAAATGAGAGAGGACTACAAAGACAGCAATAACAAACACAAAAAAGTAGCATAAAGAATCTAGAAACAAAAGACAGGTATTTATACAATATGTCAAAAATAACAATTTATAGACTGCATGCTTCCTATTAATCGCTTTTCTTGATCAAAGATGAAAGATTATAATTTGGTACACCATATATAAGACTCATCAGTGGCGTTCGAATTAAAAACAGTTACAAAGTAAAATCATATAAGAAGTTGTAGTTGCGACTGCATTATTATGACTCTTAACACTAGATTTTCAGCCATCAATATTATACTAAATCTTCATCGGTTATACTTCCAGTTGCTTTATGAGAATTTATTTCAATTTTTCAGGATAACGTCGGTGGTCTGTGTAAATGTTTATCCTTATTTCACAGTTAGTATTCTTCCTCAACCTTGATCATTATAATCAAATGTGCAAAACATATGAATGTATAATAAATTAGCTGTTAATTTGATCTCTTTAGAAAAATGAAAATAATGTCTAGAACTTAGTTTTGTATCATTCTTTTCATAATCATAAACACTTTTAAGGTTCAAAAACTTGTTCTTTTACAATCTTTCTCCAAAAAAATATGACAAAATGTGTTTTTCTTACCCCGATGATAGCCATGGCGTTTTAACGAAACTGAAATGCAAGCTAATCGGTTGAGAAAGGTTTGCCAGATTGCTTCCTTCCCTTGAACAAAAGTTTTCTGCTGTGTACCACGTGACTGCTTCAGTGTACAGCGTAGCGTTCAGAGCTTCTGTTTTAATTATAAAATGAACAGTTTTTAGATATTGTAATAAGCAAGTAAAGTAGACTTTTTTAATTCATCTAACAATAATATTTATTGCTGTGTATCTAAATGATACAAAATATACAATAACTGCAAGAACTACAAATCCATCCTGTCCGAACCGCATAACTTGTCTCATTGTAGCATGATCGTATCGAACGAGAGATCGGGGGTCCGAACCCCGGACATGTCAAACCAAAACTTTAAATTAAGTAGTTAATGCTTCTCCGTTTAGCACGCAGGATAAAGAGTCAGATTAGATTGGAGTAGGGAAAATGCCCCCGTGTAGGTTTAATGTCTTCCAGCGGATAGTTATCTTGTGAACAAGCACGTTAAACATCCGGCTCAGCGTGTCGGTCTTGTTCAAAGCAGTATTAATAATCCTATGACATTAACAAGATCTCGTTTTCAATATGCATTTAATTGTCCGCTGGATGTTAAACAGCCATCCACATCATAATCAACATACTGTCAGAAAATCGAGAAATAAATTCAACAAATTGTCAATGAATTCTTTTAGTTTCAAAGATCGAGGTATGTGTGATATCCGATAACCATTCAATTGTTTACTTTTTTCTGCTCTTCAATTTCGTACTTTATATGACCTTTTAGCTTTTTTGATTCAAGTCTTTTGTAGACGAAACGTGCGTCTGGCGAACACAATTTGAATCCTAGTTTATTTACTTATAATAAGAGTTGATTCGTCGTATCACAGTTTATTGATATACTGTAATAATTTTGGATGAAACTCGTCTTCTGATTGGCTGACGTTATTTTGTTATCAGCCCATAGACATAATTTAGTCATGTGACCGTGACGTCATCAACGTATTTATATGGTTTTGTACGGTTGACAATGGAATTTAGAATTTAAATTATAAGAAATGACTGTAATATTTTTTCTGTCTATTCGAAATAACATAAAAAATGTAGTAACACTGTTAAAAAACTCGTTACGCACTTTATTCAGTGTGCACCAAAGTTTTTATGTTATTTCTTCATAGACAGAAAAATTACTACAATCATTACTTAAATGTTGTAAACGTTAACGGTAAAATGAATACTTGAATACTAGATTTTTTCACGATCCGATTCATATAACGATCTCATTTCATAAATCATATAAAAAAAGATCTGGTATGATTGGCTATGAGACAACTATCCACAAAAGTCTAAATGTCATGGATTTCTGGATGCATCTTTTTGATTATCGTATGACAATACTCAAATAGTAATAAACCTAATTCAGCTATATATAAGGCCTGATTTATGACAAACAAACAATAAACGAGACATCAATAGTAGTTTGACAGACAGAACCAACGACAACTACTAAATTCAAGTTTACAGACTAAAACCACTGCAGGTAATGGTCCGAGAACACAATTAATTCGTATTGCATTTCTTTTAGAACATAAATGAAAATTAAGAAAATCCCACCTGCGCTTTCTCAATGAAATATTCACAATGTGTTGTACTATTTTTGGGACAAATTATATCAAAATTATAGAAAACTTTATCGCCTCTAACTCAAAATATGAATAATTTTGTGTTTAGGGTGTCTTGAAATCTTTTGACAGCTTCTGAAGTGCTAATGTTTAACCTTTTTCAGCTGGGTCAAATCACTACTTTCCTGTAAAATTCTGGACCCAATTTTTTTTACAGTGTAATTTCACCCCCCTTCTTACAATTTGAGGCATTAAACATGGAGAAATAAATTTAAAAAGGATATAAAAATTGTTGGCAAGTAAAACGAAAATCAAGGGACGACAATGATTAGTTCAGTAATAAAAAGTGACAGGAGATAATGAAATGTTTTAGAATAAAAATAGATAGTTACCTATATTCGCTTTTGCAATATAACAACAATCAACGGATTTTATGTAGTTGTCATTGCAGTCTGACGGAACCCATCCAACAGTATCATTGTTAAGATAAAAAATAGCATAAATACAGAAGATAGACTCTTCATAAAAAGGAACTTCATCACTGAAAGGAAATTCGCTGAAGTATATGTTCCCTTCATCAAAGAACTCTCTTTTGACATGATGATTTGTCCATGATGACACTTGGCTAAAAAATAAACATTTTAGAAAGTTTATTCGTTCTTGAGGTGTATTCTTTTTTTTATTTTGAAATTATGGCATATTTATTCTTGAGATCACTTCTCTTAAAGCTTATTAGTGCCACATCATTTCTCTCAAATTAAGGCCAGTGTGTGTACTAAAATTCTAAGAACACGCACACCACCTTTATCCGACCTTACTGGTTACTGGAACTTTGAATACACCAAACCAGGTACTTCATATCTGAGAAACAGGCTATAGATGCCCTCTATTTTATAATTAATTTATAATTACAGTTATAATCCATAACGTTAAAACACAAAATCCCTGATGTTAGTTCTTAAAATATCTATCCGAATTATTTTTGCAAAGAATTCCGCTCAAGCCGGTGCTAGGGTCCATTTCAAACTTGCATTGAGATGAGAATTGATTTGCTCCGTGTTGAAGGTCTCGCTATGATTTTAAAATGAAGAACAGAAAGTTTGTTTGTGTGTTATTTTGTGGTACATGTACCAATGTTGTGTCATGGATGAATACTCATATCCATTGTTTTTCTATTTTATTTGTGTGAACAATTTTTGATTTACCGAAGTAAAGATACACGTACCTTTTAAAAGTAACAGATAATTAATAACATGCAAGTGAATAGCTTTCGGACAAAATCAAGTTCTTATCATTTACTCTTTTATTTCAAATGTATGGATATCAATTTTAAGTTTTACAACTACGCATCGTAAAGGGAGGCGGTATGTGGCGATGCACATGTCATTATGTAGGTCTGCTTGTCACACAAGTATTGTTTCCGATGATAATTGGGTACACCTTGACCAAATCCTTTAATTTAAAAAAAATGTTTTGAAAAACAAGATTCAGGTCAAGTTTGAAGTTGATGGCTTTGATATCTATCATTAAAGAGCTAAAGTTTAATTTTAGTTACTTTAAAAATTGGGTTGTCTTCGATTCCCACACAATACTGATAATATTGCTGGACCTTATGTTTTATATCTTGTCCATCATCTTTTCAGATGAAAATTAAAGTACCGCTTCATCAAACCTTTCTATATTTCAAAACAGATCAAGATCATAAAATGAACAGAATACAGGTGTGATTTCGGTTTGGTTGGTTCAGACATTTACGGTTCTAGAGTTGTACATTGTATTCCTAAGTTCCATTCATCATTTGACTTTATCAATTTTTGGCAGATTACCACGCAACCAAATCTTTTGAAATTTGAATAAAAAGGCCTAAAGTACAGGTCAACTTCAATTTTGGAAAATTAATGTTTTGACTTTTTACCGTTCAAGTGTTATTCCCTTAGTTTGGTTTATTTTATTTCCAGATAATAATGATAGTAAAATTATCATCTTTCAAAACTTTTGGAAATTTCAACACAAAGTGTTTAAACAAAAATGCAGGTCATAATTATTCATAATTACGGATTTTGCATTTATGATTTGAGAGTGTATATTTTAAACATTTAATATAGTTTCTTGTTCAATACTTTCAATTGTACTCAAAGTATTTGACTTATAAAAGAAAGCAAAATATGAAAAAGTTTCAATAAATTCAAATAAACATTATCATTTCCTTTTCGGTAAATGATTTTAAACTGATTTGTAGCATATGTTTAAAAAACATAATTAAGAAAATAATAAAACATCAAATTGATAATAAACTTATAATTACTCATTTTCTGAAAGGCTTTTGGTTTGAAAGTGATTCGAAAGGGTCTTCTGCATACCAACTGTCATATAAAGTAAAGAGCTGTTTATTGCAGAGCAAAACTGTCGTGTCTCTTCACCTGATGTCGGGTCCTCTGGCCAACATAGAATGTTCCCGTTGACATCTAAAAAAAAAAATGGGAGAATCAAAAGATGACAAAAAAATACAAAATAATCGTTCATCGAAATTCCTTGACGAAAAACGCAAATATAAGTTTTCAAAATAATCTAACAAAGAACTAGCATTTAAGGAACCCGTGCACACAAAACAAGTACAACACATGTGCTATGGAAGGTAAATTAGTTATAGTTCCTGTAGCAGTCAGTAATGGTATAAGTAAAACCTTTTTCAAAGGTACACTTATATAATACAAGTGGTCTCATAAGATATGTGTCTTTTAAAACAAGTTCAATCTATATGAAAAACGCTACGTCTTATACGTTTTTGTTGCTAAATATAGTATACAGTCTTAAGGTTCATCATAACAAACGAACAAATATGGCTGTATTTACATGCCAAAACTTACTCTGAGTACAGTCTTACCTGTGAAGTTGGAAAAGTTTTAATGCCTGGCATCCACTAGATATTAAAAAGTTAATTGCATTTTGTGTTTCAGAAAGATGAAATATCTTTTGGATTTTGATGGGCATTTTTTTTCCCTTTCACGCAAAAGGTGTGAAAATCAACTAAGTTGTGGTATAACTATGAGATGCTCCCTCAGATAAAATAAAACAGGTTTGTATTGTTTTGATTGTCATTAATTGACATGAACAAGAGGTACCTTCACAACTATAGGTGAGTTAAAGAGTGTATCTGAGTCAGTGAGTGAACAGTTTCAAAGTAATACAGGTATTTCTTTATTTTTACATCTTCTGCAGAAAGGGAAAAAAATGCCCATCAAAAACAAAGAAAGAATATATCTTTCTTAAACACAAAAAGCATTTAACTTTTTTTTATATCTAGTGGATGTTAGGCATTAAAACTTTCAAAACAGCACAGGTAAGTCTGTACACAGAGACGTTTTTCTAGGTTAAAATATGGCCATATTTGTCCATTTGTTATGATGAACCTTAAATTATTACAAAAAATAGTTATAAAGGTATAAGAAGATGTTATATGGAGGACAAGTCACAATTTGTAAAAGACGTAAAAGATCCTGCATAATATTTTTAGGTTTATTATATCATATTAATTCATAAATTTACCATAACAATGTTATGTGCACCTGGGATGAAAAGGAACATAACTGTGATGTTACACTTTTATTTCAGATACGGGTGAAAGTTAGATGCCTGTTAAAACACTTAACCTCGCTTCATTTGTTGTTGGTTCATGTCTGGCATATGGGTTTTTCGTAAATTGTTATGTTATAAAATAGGCCGTATATTTTTTTCATCTGAATTGTTTCACATTTTTCATTTCGATGCCTTTTACAGCTGACCATTGCTTTGTTGGTTATTCTCATTGTTGAATGCCGTACTGGGGACTATATAATTACTTACTGCCACTTCATTTTAACTAGAATAGTTGTCTCATTTTAGTCATGCCACATTTTTCTTATTAAGCTAGTTATATAAAGTAGAAAAATCAAATGCAAACGCAAAGCCGGCGATACACGCCAATTGTTGTTATCAAATTAGTGGCAACGGTAGTTAACTGACATTCACATGTCAGTTATCTATTCAGAAGATATGAACAGAAAAAGTAAAAAACCAGAAATGAGAAAACTCAAAAACGAACAAGACTGTTTGCGTCAATATTAACACAGACATGCCTTTGGGTCCAGCGAGCCAACAAAACTGTACATTGGTTCCATTTTGAAAATTGTTTGCTTTTAAAACACCCTCAGTCAAATAGAAAGTGACCGAAACTGATATTAAATACAAGATTTGATTATTGACAATGTATTTGTTACGGTTCGAATCATGTTTTAAACTGAAGATCGGTATGCCTATAGGAGTGAACTGTGTCGACTTGTTTCGATATTATTATGAGGCTTACAGAACCGTGTAAAGATCGATAAAAAGAAGCATGCACTATTTCTTAATGTCCTCTTTCTCTATATAGATAATGTCATTTTGTTGTATTCTTCAAAGTTTTATGTTTATGTTTTATTTATTCAACTAATTGAACTTAACATAAAGGATACATGAAATACAGTTAAATCTACCTTAAATCTGACTTTTATCTACAACTTGACAATGCGGATCGGTTAACAACTATAATAAACTTTCATATAGTTGTTAACTCCGTTTTCATTTGGTCTACGGTAGAGAGTTGCCTCATCATACTACATCTACTTATTTTTATATTTAAGACAAAAGAAGTGATTCAATTTTTTGCAACTATAAACTTTTCATTTTTTTTGTGAAAGAACATTCCAGTAGCGCTAGAATATAAATATATATTCGGGGGGCTACTAATGAACAATTGCATCAAGGGTTCATATATAATAAGTTGAAGTCATTTCGTCTGATATATGTCGTAAACGGGTAACATCCGACCACGGATATTGTACGGTTTCACAATGGATGTCACATTTCGAGCAATAACCGAGTTTAACAGTGTTTTTTTCTGATGGGTTCGAATTGCTCAGTTTCTAGTCTTTTATTAAGGTTTTCTAAGTGTTGTTTGTTTTTTCGTCGTTTTTGTTCATGGTATGTTATTGTTTCTTGTTTGTTAAACTTCTGATTTGCGACTATCCCCTGTGTTCTACAGTAACCCAAATATAAAAAAAAAAAATTAAAAAAAATAGTCAGTATTATTGTTATTATTATATGAGATGAAGCTCTTTCACTGGCAATTCCTAATTAAGCTAGGCGTACTTTTTTCTTTTTTTTTCTTTTTTAAAGTTCACGAATGAATAATAATTCTTCAAAATCTAAATGATAAACTATAATAATGATATATTACCGATAACAATACAAAGAAGGAATAGAAGTATTAACCAAGTATGTGTAACCTGCAAATAAAGAAAAAAAACATATGTTGATGACTTTAGCCTTAACTGCAAATAAATCGAACGGACGAAATTAAGTAAAATACAATTGAATCTTACTCTTTGAAATAAATATATTTATAAAATTTTCCTTTTTCATGAGTGATGCCTGTTTAGCAGAGAATGCTTATCTTGAAGACACACATCGTCCAGCTCCTTACATTACTTCGCTAAGTTGTTTTCATTTTGTTTGTATATGTTGTAAATTAGATTGAACACCTTCTGGTGGTGTTGGCTGAATGTTTAGGAATATGTTAGAAATGCGCATATAAAACATAGAGATGTTAGAAAAGACACAAGGACAAAAACAAACGTTACATATATTATATAGTTGGAGGGTGTCTGTTCTAAAAATAATTAATCACCAACTTACAAACTTTTAGGCAATCTGATGTTTCTTAAGAAGGTTTATGTTATTTTACAGTTGTTATTTTTCAGACCAACGATTTGTAGTTGAAGGTTTGTTAGGTTTATGATTAAGATGAAGATTTGTTCCATGAAAAGTTAAAAAAAACTTTGTTTTGTTGGTAACAACCTCTAGATATTAGAGATCAAAATTAGAATACCTGATAATAACATAACCAAAAACATATTTTGTATTTGGTTGCGAGTAATAAACCTGGTAAAGATTTTGAAAGACATCAAAGTAAAAATATTTTAGTAGAAATTTACCAAATACCTAATTGAAATAAAAACAATTGAGCTATCAATTCTCATTAATGTCTGTTTTTTTTTATCATCTATATACGTTTAGTTGTAAAAACAACTCCAAGGAAAAAAACAAACGGGAAGTCTATTGTTAAATGGCACTTCAAACAAATTGAATAGCAACTGCCATATTTCTGTTTTGGTACAGGCATTTCCTTATGTGGAAAATGGGTGATTAAACCTGGTTTTATAGGCAGCCAAACCTCTCATTTGTATAACAGTCGCTTCGATTTCCATTATATTGACAACAATGTGTGACTTGCATACGTTTAATTGATCAATAGTTGTTTGTGTAAAAATCTAAGATAAATATGTCATGTATTTTCAGTACAAAAATAAATTAAAAGTTAATTCAGTTTGAAGGTTCACCAAATGGTTTGTTTAGAATTCGGATCTACCCTGCAAAACAGAGAACAGGTTGGATACTAACAAAAAATGCAAGACATTTTCTGTTTGTGATATAGTTGACAGATGTAAAAGCTTTATTGTATTTCGTTAATATGTTTATAAACGATTACAACAAAAACACCGAATTACACCTAAAATCTAAACTTTTCAATAGACGTTTAAGTACATGTAACATCCGAATCCACGAGTACTCGCGAGTATCATGACCGAGTATCCAAGTATTAAATTTCAGTTATTTTAACATCCCTGTCATATACATATATACATACAATAATAAACCGTAAACCATCCTTTATTTAATATAAATAACACTTACGAAAGCAGTCGAAATTTTACTGTTCTGTTCCATATTTCTTTTAGAGTTGTAAAAAAAATTGTATTATCTGCAGAGTTAATGTGAATAATAAATGTGTATTGTGGTCTCTTTTGTATGATGTTTCATCACATGGTTTACAAAAAATATCGAATTGATTTCATTGTTATCGTACTTTGATGAAAATGTATATTTTCATCTCCCCAAAAAAATTGTTCAAGGTTAAATGGATTGATCAATTATTCAATAAACATGTTTTTTCTGTGTTTTCTCTTTTGTTTTGTTAATCTGATCAATGCATAAAAAGCTAAGTCATAAAAACGGTATTATAAAACTGAATAAGGTTTAAAACAAAATTCCTCAAAACATTTTCCAGTACATAACTGTTATTGGGTATTATAGTACGTTTAACTGACACTTATTGGTTTAAAGTATGCATCTACTTTAGACGCATCAAATATCGGAAACTCGGGCCCATTATCATCTGAATTGAGTTAAAACCGGAGTCTTGATACATATACGGTCCTTTAATGATTGCATAAAACATCATTAATTTACAAGGCTAACAATTTAATACGCTGGACGCGGGTTTCGATCCATGAGACTCACCATTGATGCTCAAATCAAAACATTTGGAATGGATAAATCACAGACAACGTTTGAAAGTATAACACAACCTAAAAGTTAAAATCAAATGTTCTATCTTAGACGATCATTATGCATAGGGTAAACCATCTTAGTGTTTCAAACTATTTTAACAATTTATGAACATTAAATGAACATTAAATGAAAACAAGACCGTGATATTCTGTAGCACGAAACATCCATTAGCAGTGGCATCTACCCAGTGATTAACAAAGCCCTTCACATATGTTTCCTCCAAGGCATAGTTGAACTTGTCAATTGTAATTTTTTTTATAAAATTCTGCAGTTTTAATGCTCTTTGACTTTGTTATTGATTTTCCTCTCAACTGCTATGATTTGAGTACTACTGTGAGGACTACTGAAGACGAAAAGTGCATATTAAATTATAAGACTGGTATATTTGAGAACTATTTAAAATAGCTAATTCTTATTTTCTATATAGGATTTCGTTAAAAAAGAAAATCTCTACATGAACTTAATCATATAATTAATAGGGGAAAAATGGGTCGCCTCTATTTCTCCTATTAGTTCAACAGAAAAAAAGTACCTTAACAAAGCTCACAATCTTCCTTAAAAAGAAGCATGTATTTTTGTTAAGGTACTTTTTTCTGATAAACTAATAGGAGAAATAGAGGTAATATCGAAATGAAAAAGAACTTTATTACAGAAATTGCTTGAATTTGACAATTGTTTAGCTAAAGTACAGCTCATTATTTGAAAAAGGGAATAAACAATTTAGGTCACCAAAGAGTTAAAAAGATATTTCAATTTGAATGCCAAAAAAATGGCATTTTGCTCCAAAGGGAGATAATTTGGAGCTTTTTCTATGATATTAACATTTTAAAAGTCACTTTTGGCCCAAAAAGGAATTGACTTTTTGGTTGATTTTTGTACCATATCATTAAGTATCAACTAAATAATAGGGTGAAAAACTAAAATTTTGCTGACATTTGTGTACCCTCCAGCCCCTCTTAATAAGACCTGAAGAACAAAAACTCAGTATCTTCAAAGATCGATGGGGATAATGGACGTTATCGAATTTAATGAATCTTCTGAATAGTTGTAAATCTCGATCTTTTTCTGACATAAGTTCTATCAAAACTTTTAATTTTTCAACCCTACATACCCCCATTCCCCATGAGAAATAAACAAAATCGAATAAGGCAGCAACCATTTGATTTTCTGGGGGGGCAATGTTTTTTTTGGAAAAAAAAGTTTGTTTCCAGTTTTTGGTGAAAAAAATAATTTGTTTTGGACCCTCAGAAGGCGAAACAAAAAGTTTGCACAGAAAAAAAATCATAGCCCCCCCCCCCCCCCCCCCATCCCCCCCCCCTGAAAATCAAATGTTTGCTGCCTAAACAGTCCTCAATGCTTCGGTTATCAACACAAACATTGTAGCATACGCTATATATTTATTCCTTTGGGACACCATATTTTGTTAACTAAACGTCAACAGTGTCTAAGCAGAAAGTTGATGAACCAGGGATATGTCAAAGAACGTCTCGTCCTTTTTTCTAAAAAGTTCATTGGAAGATGACAAGAACTTGTTTATAAATACCTCGTGTCAATTTCACAAATGATACACGACGGACTTGAAGTTTAGATTCCGGGAACAGACGTTGGTTATCATCTTAATAACATGTTAAAGTATTATTTTATGTGTCTTTTTGAATATTACTTTTACTGTTTCAATAGTGCATGTTTTGTGATATTCATTTGACGTGGTTCAGAACTTGTACATCTCGTCATTGTGTTATTGAGCTATGGTAAAACTTTGCTTTTTTGTCTTTCATTTCTGCTTACTAGTACGGGCTTTGTTTATATACACTTTTTTACAGAAGTTCCTACAAAGGATGTCAACCTCTCATTGAAAGGTAGAGACAATATTTGCCATCAATTCTTTCATAAAAATCATACAGTTTCTTCGTTTATTTGTAAAGCAAAGTTTGTCCCACAAGAAATCGTTTAAAAGTAAATATTATCAATTGATTTACCATAGACAGAATGTGTAAAGTGAAATTCAAAATGACGTTACAATCTTAACACTGGTCCGAAAGGTTCCAAATTTGCAGTGTGTTGTTTTCATATCCAAAAAAAATGATTTGATTTTGAAGATTTAAAAAAAAACCACTTTTTTACCAAAAACTTGAAAAAAAATTATTTCAACCCATTATTTGCAACATGAACATAACTTGATTATCATATTGATTATTTCTAAACACATTTGAAAATTCCTTTTGTACTTAGAAAATTGTGCGTCGATTTTTTATCGAACTTTCCGCATAAATAATTTGCACCCTATGATTGTTAAGTGCCAGTTTGCCTAAGAATCAGGCAGTGGTGAAAACATGACAAAAAAAAACACACCCAAATTGCCATTGATTTCAGTTCATAAGATGTAGTTATGCACAAAAATAACATTCATTTCCATTTTCTGTTCTGGTAATAGAAGATACAAGTTAGTTGAAATTCACTAAAAATTAACGAATGAGGGGAGATAACTTTGTAATTCGCTATCATTCTAACTAAGTTATTTGATATTACCAGACACACACAAACGAAAGACTAATACTGTTTAACTCAGGATGAAGGTTAGTATTAAATAGCATGATTTGCTCGGTGGATTTTTGTTTTATTATCGTGTTTTCATTTTTACCTACATTGCCTGATTCGTACAAATGGAACTTAACACGGAATTTAGTTACTTTTCGACAGGTTTTGATTTTGATTTTCATAAGTGCATACCTTCATTGCAAATGAAAGCTTTTTAAAATAGTGTATCTCTTTTTGTTTTATATTTAATACTTCTTGATAAATTTTATTCCAAAGTCGTGGATCGTTTCTTTAGTTGACTAGTAGACATAAACTTATAAACCGTAAATCATCTTGTAATCAATATAAAACATACTTACGAAAGCAGTCGAAATTTGACCGTTCTGTTCCATATTTCTTTTAGAGTGAGGTTGTATTGTAGAAGGTAAAATAGAAGTAGGTTTTATATATCGGGTATAAAAAAAACCATTGTATTATCTGCAGTGTTAATGTGAATAATAAATGTGTATTGTGGTCTTTTTTTATGATATTTCATCACACGATTTACAAAAAATATCGAATTGATTTCATTGTTATCTTATCCTAATGACAAATGTATATTGCATCTCCCTAAAAAAATGTTCAAGGTTAAATGAATTGATCAATTATTCAATGTACAAGTTTTTTTGGTGGTTTTTTTTTCTTTCTTTTTAAATCTGATCAATTCATAAAAAGCTAAGTCACACAAATGGTATTATAAAACTGAATTTAGTTTAAAACAAAGTTCCCGGTCAAAACATTTTCAATTCAAAATTGTTATACCGGTAATTGTTATCGGATATTATATATATAGGAAACTGAGGTTTAACTGGAAGATGTGAAAGATACCAGAGGAACTGTACAGTCAAACTCATAAATTATAAATAAACTGACAACGCCATGGCTAAAAATGAAACAAGACAAACAGACAAATAATAGTACACAAGAAACAACATAGAAAACTAAAGACTGAGCAACACGAACCCGACCAAAATCTGGGGGTGATCTCAAGTTCTCCGAAAGGGTAAACAGATCCTGCTCAAACGTATTGGTTTAAAGTGTGCATCTACTTTAGAAGCATCAAATATGTGAACACAGAAGGAACTATCGGAAACTTGGGACACACTATTACCTGAATGGAGTTAAAACCGGCGTCTTGATACATTTACGGTCCTTTAATGATTGCATAAAACATCATTAATTTACCAGGTATACAATTTAGTACGCTAGACGCGGGTTTTGTTTGCATGAGAATCACCATTGAAGCTCAAATGAAAAAAGTTTGAGAGTATAACGCAACCTTAAAGTATAAAAAGGCACCTTCTATCTAAGACAACCATTATGCATACTAGGGTCTACCATCTTAGTGTTGAACCATTTTAACAATTTATGAACATTTTATGAACATAAATGTACATTAAATGTAAATCAACTTGGTGATAATCTGTAGCACGAAACGTGCATTAGCAGTTTCGAATTACTACCTCATACTTTAACTTATTAAAGATCCCCCCAAAAAATGTGTGAAGATAAATTTGTATCACTGAAAGTTAGCCGCCTCCATCGATTACATTTGAATTGTTGTTTAGCATGGAAGTGAATGTTGAAATAAAATAAT
Source organism: Mytilus trossulus (assembly GCF_036588685.1). Taxonomy (NCBI): domain Eukaryota; kingdom Metazoa; phylum Mollusca; class Bivalvia; order Mytilida; family Mytilidae; genus Mytilus; species Mytilus trossulus. The sequence goes on along the minus strand of NC_086374.1, from coordinate 45,791,486 downwards.
AATACATTAATAAAATATTCACGAATTAATTCGGTTTATTTGTTACTTTCAAATTGCAAAGAATATTATTAATGGATGACTAATAACGCTATTTATAAGGGGGTTCATGTTAATAAAGTATAAATAAAGCGCTATGCAATCGGAAAATTCATCTAGAATCGTTGCTGTCGAGGAATATTAAAATGAAGCCACCCTGTTAAAAGCATTTCGTTTTCGTAGTTCATTTCTTAGGTTCGTGTTACTTTTGTTAAGTCTTCTGTACATGTGTTATTATTTTTTATTCGTTTGGTGTGTTTGAGCGTTTTATTTTACCATTTGATAAGGGAATTTCCGTTTTGAATTTTCCTTGGAGTTAGGTGTATCTGTTATTTTACTTTTGTTGTTATAACAATGTATCAAAATTTTAAAAATTCTGCTTTGTTTTTATCCATCTAAATCGAATTCATTGGGTTTTTTTTATACAATTTGTTTTCTTTCTTACTATTTCACACTCGGTCATTTTATGAGGGGTCGAAATTACATGTAAAAGTAAATAATTATAGTAAAATGTTATGATCATGTAAACTTTACCAGTCCTCTATTTTTTAATGCTTTACGACTTATTATAAATAGACGTTGCATATTTTTTTTAAATACATGAGTGTAAAGTTGGATGACTATCGATGCTGGAACTGCTTCCCTTCAAGATCACTTTCATCATTCCAGTTTCAAAGGCAATCTAATTTTACTGTTTTGAAGACATGTTGGTCTTTCCACTATTTTCCCCTCAGAATGCCCCTTTTCGATTCATGAGTTTTTATGGCTTCCGTGGTATCTTTGATTTTTTAGCAATATCCATCAGTGTTTTTTTTTTTCTCATAAATTATAGATGAACCTCTCCAGCTGTGAAGTTTGTCTCTTTTGTGTTATATTCTTCACGTGGTCAAAAATTAATTAAAAAAAAAGAATGACTATTTTCCCTTTAAAGAAGTTTGTCTAATAAATTATAAATAATAAATTAAAATGTTTAACCATCTAATTAACGTATTCAACAACCTCTTCAAAATAACCCTGCTGAGAAATAATTACATTCAATTTGATTATAATTGCCCACCTCTTTCTTTTGACCACATGAATCATGATTTTTAAAACGTCAATGAGCATCTGTAACACTGAACAGTACAGTATATGTAAATGTACAAAAGATAAATAATTTTTCTTCACGCAAACTACAACTGATATCTATCATTGTTGTATCCAGTTTGTTTTGCGGATAAAAAACCATGACCAAATAAGCTATACATTATATTTATTTACTTTATATGATATCTGTACAAAGTATAAGAATTTAGACATTTAAATTTGTAACCAAGACTCGCTGTTCGTTAACCCAAACACATTTAAATTTGATAACAATCAAGAAAATATATTGCACATTTTATAAATTCTTTCCCCGGTACATATGATATATCTATCGATCATTAGATACAAATTAACAAAGATAAGCAGTGAACAATCAATGTCAAATATAGCCCTGAATTCTGCGGTAAAGATGGCGCAGACGATATGGAGTTTGATGTCAGCTGACTGGCCGATCGGTCGTCTGTTGGGATGTGCTTGTTACAATATGACTCAGTACAACAGGAGGTACATTCCTAAAAAAAAAAAACAGCATTGAATTATGTTTACATCTCCTTTATAAATGCTCACTCGTTATATTATGTTAGTTGGATCTTCCCGTGGGAGAGGGATTGTGTTCTCTGTTAGTGTTCCCTGATCTGACCATATTCGCTGCGGAGCCCGAATAACATTTATATTGTATTGGAGTAACCCGATTTCAAGATTAATTACCTTAAAGTTTGTAACCGTCGTTGTTGTTCACAGAGGATATGGACTGTGATATACCCTATCAAAGTAACCAATATAATAACATGCCAGTTCGAAAAAAGAGAGCTATGCAAATGCTTATATAATTATGGCCAAAAAAACACCAAGAGACTTATTTACTTTGAATATAATGAAAATAAGTGAATATTTAAACTTTAAAACGACTTTACATTTTTGCCAACAAGTAAATGTATGTATTAAATTCGATTGTCCTTTCCTATTGTTAGTGAACAAATACAGAACTTATAGGATTGTATGGGGGGAAATAAGGAAATACAACAATGACAACAAAGAGTTGATTCTTTTTTTGGAACACCGATATTATACGAAAAAATATGTTTATATAAAAAGCAACACGAATATTTAAAAGAAACAATATACAAGATCTGAAATTCAAAAAATCAAACTTCTATTGCCATAACCAAATACCTTTCACGACATGTCACCGGCGCTGCAACATTATTCAAAAAGACCATGAGCTATAAAACCATTTAACATAATGTATATCAAATGTGTGCGTGCACTTGGTAACAGTTGACTCAGGTGAGCATAAAGTGCTTACCCTGTCGGAGAATCTGAGTTTAACCGCGGATTTGGTGTGGTCCGTCTTGCCAAATCTTTCATTTTCTTTGCATGTTTTTGTCTGTTGTTGGAATTTTTGTTTTTGCTATCTGTTTTTATAAAACGTAAGGTTTGTGGTTCCTCCTTTCTCTTTTATACTTATGTTTTGTAGTTCCTCTCTCTGTCTCTTAATTTAGATAGTATTGTAAGCGTTTAATTTAGTATTATTGAATGCCATGCATTTCTGACATATTGACTGTACCAGATTTCCAAAAAAGATTATTTTGATTTAGTACGTTTTTTTCTACCATGACAAGTCATGTATCCCAACACACATTTCGAACTATTTGAGTATAATAAACCAGGGTCACATAAAAAGTTCCAATTTCAATTAAATAATGATTTATTGTTGAAATATCAATCGATCAAATGTAACATACAATATTTTGTCAATCAACAAATCCAGCAAAAAGATGTGGTATGAGTGCCAATGACCCAACTGTCCATCCACTTTATAATGTATAAAAAAATAACAGTTATAGGTCAAAGAACATGTAAGGCCTTCAATACAAAGTCTTGACTCACACCGAACAGAACGCTATAAATAGGGCCAAAAAATTACTAGTGTAAAACAAGACGAAAAGGAAAACAAATGGTTTAATCTATAAAACAAAAAAGAGAAACGAGAAACATAAGCAGACGACAACTACTGAACAATAGTCTTCTGACTTAGGACCAATAGGATACACAAACGCAGTGTGTTTAAACGTTTAAACAGGTGACAGCCATTTCCCATGAAAGAAGTGTAGCATTCAATCTACATCATGAAAAGTTATACAATGTACTATAAAATATCAATTGTAATGGCATAACTCGTTCTACAAGACATTTTATACACAAAAAAAAAGTAAACATTCATACACTGAACGAATAAGTTTAATATATGATTGACACCTTTGAATTCATTTATTGTAAAACTAGACATATACATTACCACCCGTTATAATGTATCATAAATTTATAGATGCCGAATTTATGTTATTTACATGATGCCAATTTTGTTCAAGTGAACGTTTGATTGTTGTTTACGGCTACACATTTAAGTGTTACTAGAACTTACCCATGGTATCGCAGGTCCGTGACTGAATTAAAGTATATAACTATGCGCAAGCCTTATTTTAATATTAGTTTTGTCTTCTGATAAAGTCGTGCCGATTATAAGATACACAGTTTTCTCTGCTTTCAAATCTTTCTGTTTTTACCCGTCGAACTGGAACTTATCAATTATTGGTAATATAAATTATTTGGAAAACAAAAGGTCCTGGAACGAAGTATTTTTCCATCAAAACCATTGTCCTATATTTGTTATAAATAAATTTGAATTCTTTGATTCGCTGTTTTACGCCATGGCCTCTTACAAATTGAAAACTGTACCTATACGCCTTATTTCTAGTCAAGATTTTTAGTATTCGTATTGTTATCTTAGAGAGTCTTGCTGATTAAAATACTACAATAGGTAACAATTTGACAATTTAGTAGTGTCAACCCTGTGATTATGACCCGTGTATATAGCATATTAATCCTGAATACACCGTTTGGTGGTGCGCCTGTCAGATGCGGAACGTACAGATAAGGTATTAGGTAACATGTGAATATACTATTGGTATCGGTATCGGACTCGACCCGGAACTTCTTAATTATTGTCAATATAAGTTACCTGGAAAACAAAAGGGCCTGGAGTGGTGTAATTTTTAATCTACACCTTTGTACTATATTAGTTATGTATAAAGTTGAATTCTTTGATTCGTTGTTTTTAAGTGATGACGGCTGACAAATTGGACCTCGTCATTTTAGTATTATAGAAGATATGTAGCATTCATCCTAAAACAATTGACCCTAAGGGAGTTTGCTTCTCAGTTTCAAAATAACTTACTTTTCAAATGACTAGTTGATATTGATAGGGGATTTATAAAGTAGTAGAAAGAGCAAAAAAGTATATAGGCCAATTTGCTTGTTTTCGAGATATTAGTCATTGACATTTTGGCGGGAAAATATTCTCTCTTGACTTTTCATGGCTTTATAATCGACAAGTTTATGTTCTCAAAAACTATAAAATAATCAAATTTTTATAAGACTTTTAGATATTGCTTATCATTATAGATGTAAAAGATTTATAAAAAGAAAAATGGAAGTCAATGGTTCAATTTTTTAAAGGCATTTAAATGGATAAAACCAGAGGACTCCGAAAAATCTGACAAAAATCCCAAAACATGACAAGCGAACTTCTTAAGGCTAGGTGGCAAATGTTTATAATATATGTCTTTCTTGATGTATTCTTAGAAGAGAGAGTGGTGAATTTTTATGGCGGTTAGAATATGAAACTAAAATTCTTACAGATTATTATAAATCAATGCCTCGATATATATTTGACCTAGTATTATAAGACAGCTAGATCGCGGGCAACGATTAAAGTCTACATTATTAGACAGGAATCAATCGTTGATTATAATTTATTAATTATTAATTAATTTATCCTTAATATTGTTTATGTCGTACCGTGGCGCCATCTCTTGTGATGCATCCAACAACCGACTCATCACAATCCAATGGAAACACACATGATTTGGTTACTCTTATGCTGACTTTGCTACTTGTATTAAATCTATGAAGTGTTGCACATGTTGTTTTATCTACAAATAAATAAACATAAATAAAAAGTAAAATAAAATGCTGTAACAAATGTGAAGAAAACAATTAACAATTCGTTCAATCGTTTTCGTAAAACTTTAGTCTCAGACTTTTATGATACAAGGGGTTTCCGCATTAAATAGAATATTTCAGGTTTTATATCAGAAGTAGAATTATAATAATTTATTGTGTAAATCAAACATAACACCATACTCTAATGAAAAACTTGTACATATAATATATCTGAAAATATTTGAATTTGACTGAACAAAATTATATTAACCACAGAGGAATTTGATATAAAGTGCTGACAATATTTACTATACTATATATAAAAATATTAATTTTCGCGAACCATTTAGGTCACGGAAATTCCAAAATATGGCATCAGTAAGGAGAGTTGTGCAAATAATGTGAATACACAGAACCCCCATCCAAATTATCTTTAGCTAAAAGTATTCATCATTTTCTATTTTATATGTACCAGCAACATTCCATTTTTCTATAATTTCGATTGAAATATTCCAAAATCTGAGTTAAAATCGATCGAATGCCCCAAATAAACATTGTCTGATTGGTTGAAGTACTGTTGCGTCAATCATTAGCATAATATAAGCCTCGATGTAAAGAATAAGCCTCGATGTAAAGAATAAGCCTCGATGTAAAGCACACGCTTCACATGAATAAGGAGAGTTTTACAAATTATGTGAATACACAGATCCTCCATCCTATTTATATTTTGCTGGAAATGTTGCAGTGTTCATCATTTCTGTTTTGATTCTGCTCACAACATTCCATTTTTTCTATAATTCCGATTTGAATATGTGGAACCCGCAATAAAAATAGATGGCCTCAATGATCTAATAGCAACGCAAAAAAATTCCGTTAACCTGAGTTCTACGATGTTACATTAGCCTGGGATCCGGCCCAATCTAGCTGCGCGTCGTAAGGTCAAGATAAGCCAGGATCCCAGTATAAATTATGTTACATAAACCAACCAAATCACACATGCATACAGAACTTTGCGTTCAAATGTAATTCTTGGTGAAGTATACGGGGCGGGTAACTTCGTTTACGAAAAATTATACACACTTTATCATTAACATATTACCTGGCTTTTGCATATTCACGTTTTTTTTATTCTGAACTGTCGAATTCAATTCTATACATTTTTTTTTACATGAAGCAATAGGAGTAAGGATATTTATTTAGCGCCAATTTAACCAGCATCACAACAAAATTATTTACCGGTATTTTTGTGAAATTTCAGTTCTATAGGTTATCAATTAGAGAAATGTTGGTAAGTATTACTTATTTAAGGTTCTACTGATGTGCTTCTCTAGACCTTTTTGACGGTCCGTTTTATCCCATTTTTCTCAATACTATCTCCGATGACAGGAATGTCAACTCGACCTATTCGTGTCGAAAGTGAAAATCCAATCTGTTTGATGAAATAATTTCTTCTTCAACGGTTCATGCATTATTTTTGTATTAATTGATAACCAATCACATTCACGTTGCATGTTTGCATGAAAATGGTTATGTACATGTATTATTGAATTGTAAGGGCGATGCAGCATGCGAGGTCAGTACGCGATCACGTGACATTATTATTTGTAAACAAACATGCTCCCCGTGTAACACGTGTCTGAATTATCCTTTGAAAGTGTTATGAATCTTTCAATCACTATTTTATGATATTTTTCTTTTTGTTTTTAGGTTTGCATATCAGTAGTCCAAGTGAATTAGAAATAGTTCCGCGTTGTGTGTGGTTTTTTTTTTAATAGTCTATAGTCTACAGAATTAATAGAAGGTAAGTCTACATAAGTTATATTTACATGTAACTAAAGTCCAAAAAGATGACTCCACTTTCCCTCTATATTTAAAACCCGCTTCCCAATTTAAACAGCATTTGCTCCCCTTGAAAGCTAATTTGCCCCTTCCCCGTCATTTCCCTTTAAATTTGCTCAAAAGTCATACTTATAGTCCATTTACCTTAACGGCTGATTTGTGATTTTACCATCTTAACTGAAATTTTCATATTGAACACATTTGACCATTCAGTATGAGTTCCCATGTTTTTTGTCTTATATGAAGGAGGTTTTAGGTCATGTTTTCCTAAACACCTTATTGCTATTTGTCTGTCTGGATTGTTAAAACCACAAAATCAGATAGTGATGAATATGCAAGTTTTCAACAATCCCGGAAATTACACTTTATTTAATTTATATCGCTATTTAGTCCAATCTGGGAAAAACAGTCATACACTGTATGTACAACTTTCTGTTTGGGTCATGCGACTGAAAATAAAGGTTTTTTACTAGAGAGCTGAGGGAGGAAAAACTTTAGAAAGCGATCATCAAGAAACTTGAATAGAGTATGATCCACTATTTTTCGAAATTGAAAATTGAAGTAAAAAATTATTTTGTTTAAAGTATTTACAATAAGTTAAAACGGGTCTCATTAAAAAGTATTGTGCATGGTGAATTGTTTCAACGGCCCCCAGATAGCTTCAACTGTATGAAAAAGTTGTGTAATTTTAGAATTTATCCGGTATGGAATAAATAGGGATTAGGTGTATTGACATCCATGAAAAAATATAGGAAGTAAGATACATGTAACTCCCCTTTAGGTTTTGATAAATATTGGATATGACATTAAGAAGTTATAAAACTTTATTCTTTGAATATGTTTCTAGCGTAACATGCACGCTTAGTACTGCTTTTTATACGTCCGTCAAAGACGGGACGTATTATGGTATACAAATGTCAGGTGTCCGTCTGTCTGTCCAGCGTAAACATGTGGCACCGTAACTTGAGAACGACTTATCCAAATTTCATAAAACTTAATATAGTTGTTTCTTATGATGGTCACATGATCTGTATACTTTTTGGTGAAAATAAGATTAAAACTTTTTGAGTTACGGTACATTGTAACTTAAACAGGGGGGTGTTTTTTTCATATGTCACACCGTATCTCAAAAACAATTCTTGATTATGGCTTAAAACTTTAAACACGTCTTAGTTACATTGTTCTTAATATCTGTATACTTTTTGGTGATGATTCAAAATTTCATATTTGAGTTATTGGGTATTTATCATGTTTTTTCCAAGTCCGGATCCATAATTAGTTTCAAAAACAGGAAGTGTGCCATTTGGCCACAGACCACAATTAATTTCTCTATCATTTCTTAAGAACATTTTGTATCATTAAAAAAATTGCACCATACACTTTTGTCAAATTTTTTGTGTGTCTTATGTATAGCACTAGTCCAAAAATACATCCAAAATTCAGAAAGATTGAAGCAATCACTTTTACAAATTTAGCCAATATACATCCATACCCCTATGGACAAGTCAAGAGATGTTCCGAAAACTGTAAATATGACCTTTTTGCACTTGGCCTAATCACTCATTCCATATCAAAATGAGTTTAAATACAACATCCAAAAAATTATTTTACCTCTCATCTTTCATTTCCACCCAATAAAATCTAAGAAATGAGTGGGGAAGGGAAAGAAAAAAAATGAAGGAAAAATACACTCTAATTAAAAGGAACTACATTCGTCCATTTGCAATGTTTTTGAAGCACCTGCTGTGCAAATTTCTTAGATTTTAACCTATTTGGAATACCTTTTGACATTAATAAAATGTTTTACTGGCTTTCTATGCAAGAGGAAGCAAGAGAGAAAAAAATATTATGTCATTTATCAGAAGCCGTGTCAAAAACAGGGTCGGTTGATAATTATTATTTTTTTTTTTTTTTGAAAGATCCAATAAAAAAGTTAGGGTCGGGGCTAAAAAACAGGGTCGGTCAGGTTACCTGAAACACGAATCTTTTTTTTCTCGGCCCAAGGAGAGTTGTTCAAATAATGTGAATACACAGAACCCCCATCCAATTACGGTTATTTTTGGAAAACAAATAGTGTGATTTGTCAAATTCAGCTGATTTTTTAATCGTCTTGAAAAAAGTGTACATTTTATGAGGGGGGATAATCCCGAGCTTAAAAACACCCGATGCCGGAGTCCCGATAAAGGTCCTATCCCCCCTCTTTATGGTCATGTCTAAGAATTACTGTTTAATCTTCATTTGGCAAGAATACTTCAATAAGATACCCCCATTTCTACCCTCATACATGTATATATTTAGAGATCATATGTTATCCTATGTCATTTGAAATTGTGACGCCAGAATGCATCCCCCCCTTCTTCATAACCAGAATGCACCCCCCCCCCCCTTCTTCATAACCACCATCTTGACCATCTTTTCTTGACCATCTTAAATGAAAAAAAAGTTGAGACGTAAAACTATGCTTGAAACACGTGTCACTCAAACGACTTTAAAGTAGTCTCCCTGATCAATTACTTACATCAAAGTCAAAGGATAATTCAAGTTTTAAATCCGAGATTTTTCTTGCCCTTTAACATTTATTGTCACAACAACAGCTTTCTTTTCTAAACTATCTTTACATGGAGAGGAGACGTCAAAAGAGTTCTTCAAACACGCGAGTCGAAAAGTGGTAAATAACTCCTGTATGTGACATTTAGTGGAAGCCATTCAACCATATCATTTTGTCAAACAATTCAATCAACACCTTTATTAATTAGTCCTTTGTTGTCGATAGTTGTAAATTGCAATCAGCTGATAATTGATTTTCTGTCAAAATCTTAATGAGGTCAAGGTGAATTCCGAATATTGTCTGATACATGTAAGTTAAAGTCCGAGAAACTCGAAAAAAGTAAATAAACAAGAAGGAGGAAAATAAATCTTTCTATATAATTCTTTCGCCAAATTCTTTAGCAACTGACGAATTTTTATCACCACAAGTATTATTTTTTCGCAAATTGGGAAAATGGGGACTGCCAGCTGAAACCCTGTGTGGGGACACCCTATCAAGCTTGTGCTCGTGTTGTGTTATAGCGAACCCTATTGAACCTTTCTATAGATTCACCTGCAAGTTACCTGTCCATTTAAACTTTTGGCAGTTCTATTGTCCCATCTAACAAATACAACAGGTATTGTTCTCTGTATAGTTTATTCACTCAGACCTTTAAATTTCTTTTAAGAGAAATATATCACTCATTGATTAATCTACCTCAGTAGAAAATTTATCTGCTAAATTGATAGAAATTACATGTTTCACATAAAAAAAAATGCCTGTGATTTCGTGTTTATTAAACATTTATAATATTTTTTTCAATATGTTCAAAATAAATAATAACTTAATCATAAACAGTTTGTTTTTAAAATAAAAAGTATTGTTCGTATGAAAATTTGCATTTTTTAGTTTTTGTTTAGTTATAGAATACTTTTAAGAAGGCCTTAATATGTAAACATCAACATTTTTAGGTTTTTTTTATCAATTTGTTTTTTGAAATAGGAATAATGTTAATTTTTTTTAGGAATCAACTTTTATTAATGTTTGAATCAGTGTTTACATTCAACAGATTGAAAATATAATACATTTAAACTCATATACAGTTTTTTAAAGGCAGTGCTTTAAGGCCTGACTTTTAAGTCATGAGGTTCATCTTTTCATACGCAATCTTTGCAGGGGGTCTTTTGGCCAGAAATAGACCCGGAAATGTTCGAATTTCTCCTCTTCTTTTTATGGTATAATATGGTTTTTGTTTCTTTCATTTACATTGGGGACTAAAGAAACGATCAGTGTGTATTGTTCGTTTTATAGAAATTGTTATTAGTGTGTATTTTGCATTATAAACAGTCAACCTGACTACAAACTATCATTATGTGTATTCCGTGTGGAAAGAGGTCGGGTCAATTTCGAGTGTTATCTGACATCTAAAGATTCTTTAATTAGTTCAGACGTTGATATAACAATGAAAAGTCGACTGAACATGATTAATATTGCATCTTCTATAATTCAAAGCGGAATTCGGTTTATGAACGAGAAACCGTAAAAGCGTTTCTAGTTATGTATGTTGTCTACGTATTATCCTGGTTCCCCGTACTACGTTCCGGGTATTAGCTATTTGATATATGTGATGTGTAATATTACGATCGGGTACCAGCCAATCTACGTGTGTATGTGTATATGATTTCCCGCCAAAATGGCCGATTTACAGCTAAAAAAATAGTCCATAAACGTTCCGTATAATGATATGCAAATTCATGATTAATCGTAACTTTTTTTTTATCTTTGTATAATAAATATAACAAAATGGAAACCACAAAATTGAAAATAACATTATTTTACGAGGATTTCTCATATTTTTCTCACTTCCGGCGCAGTAATACGTATGTTTTGAAGAAGCTCGAAGGATTTGACAAAGTGAATTGAGAAGGAAACGGATAGATATACGTCCTTGCTATCAGGTAAAACAATTTAAATGTACAGAACAAAACATTTACTTCACGTAAATAGTACATGCTTAAGCTTTTTACTGTCTTACACGACTGTAGTCGAGTGTTTAAACGACGGCGGTGACCTACAAGGTACGGGTCATACTGGGTCAAGTCTAAATATGTAAACATCTCCACGTGCTATTAGGTAGAAACATCGTAATGCAATGTCTACAATTTTTCCTCCTTTATACATCGTTTAACCAGATATATTTCTCTTTCAAATACTCTTTAACACGGATTGAATGTACGTATATTTTCTAGTGTTTTCTTGTCCTTATTAAAGTTCATTTGTTGATGTTTAAATATTTTTGAACGACTGAACACAGGAGTGAATGAATGCAACAATTATATATACTGAAGACTTGGGCTGTAAAATGATAGTGTACGTATATCATACTGATAATTATTCTAGCAGTAATTATGTTAATTTAGGATGTAATGACAGGAATTCACGAGTTATGCCTTAGGCTTTCTGAAAAAATATCAATGACAATGTAAAAAGGAACAAAACATTGACACGAATGATGCTCTCTTCTATGTTATAGTTATTTAGGTATGTGTGTTGCACAAGTTTTAAAAAAACTTAAGTTATAAAACTTTTTTTCAGGGCACAAACCCACTTTAAAGAGACTTGTCTACTGCCATACCCATCCTATTTTCATGCTCCATTTGCAAGCAAGAGACTGAATGGTTTACAAAATTAAAAATCAGGACGGTGTCCAATTAAAACAAAAGAGTCCAATTAAAACAAAAGAACTAAACTGGATGAATATTGTAGGAGAAATCTAGAGGAAAGTTTTGATTTGTGAAATTGGTTTTCCTGAAAAGTCATTCATCCTAGCCTGCAGAAAGGAACTATAACTGTCCACCACCAACTGACGAGCTAATGTTGAGCTTCACATATGGAATTACTCAAATACCATCAATGTCTATGTTTTCAGCACAGATTTCACAAGTTATGACAAAGCTGTGCTTTTTTTTATACCTGTTAAAGAGTTGTATACTAAATTTAATTTTTTTATCAATAAATATATATTGTGTCATTTAAGAACTTGTATTTTGTCAAAAAATGCATACTAATGAATGAAAGAGGTGCAGTTCATTTTGCTTTGGTATATAGAATTGAATTACAATTGTTCATGTTATTGGAATGCTTATAAAAATAAGGAGATGTGGTACAATGTATATGATATTTAGTGAGTTTATCAAGCAAAAGTGAATAAGAAATAGGTATAAGCAGTTACAGGTACATGTACTACTGTACAATCTCAAACTATGAGAAAAACTCATACCGTAAAGAGAATTTCATATTTACAAGTTTTGTTTTTGTGTTGAATAATTTTCTTCTATTGTTTTAATTGCAAATATGGGAAGTGGTTAAATGCTAATGAGACAGCTGTTATGGCCACAGAGCTTTAATTGAAAACTTCTTTTTCATTCATACCGGTAGATTTTGCCTGGAGTTAGAAACATATCTGCCAACTTCATATTGCACATGGGGGTTTTACGTGAAAGATGGTCAATATAGTCTTACAAAACCTTCAAGGGAGCCTTCAAATGGAAGCAGGACAAGTTGCCCCACTGGCTAATCGCCCCACTTTTTTAAAAACTGCCACAAACTGATTTATCAAATCGCCCCACATGTGAAATTGGTTAAATCATGTTTAATATTACTCCTGTCAACTCGCCCTACTTAAAAAAACGGTAATATTTAGATTAATATATACAATTAAAAATAAAAACTCGCACCACTTTAACGAAAACTAATCTACACAGAATACAAACAAACCAAAAATTAATTTAATTACTACATGTATTATTGATATATACTGAAATTATAATTCTAAAAATAAAACTGATTGTTGAAGAATAACTGTAAGTTTTGAAGCTTAGTTATTTGCATAACAGTTGAAAAGAAACCAGTTAAATGTATCAAAATGCAATATAAGGAATTTAACTTATATTTAATGGAATAACATCTTTTTCCATAAGTGGGGCGAGTTGGCATTACTAAATTCATCCTGGTTAATAATATATTTATCTAGATTTCACCCATTTCCATTAGGTGGGACCAGTTGGCAGGAGAAATATTAACGGGATTTATCACAGTTCACAAGTGGGGCGATTTGGTAATTCAGGTTGGGGCAGTTTTTTTGTCGAGCCTGCGACTTTTGTCGCAGAAAGCTCAACATACATTGTAGGGATAGTGATACGGCGGCGGCGATGTTAGCTCAGTTCTTAATAGATTTATATTTTAGAAGGTCCGAGACCTGGATGCTTCATACTTTGTATATGGTTGCCTCATGTTATGAAGATTCCGTCGGTCACATGTCCAATGTCCTTGATTTCATTTTCATGGTTCAGTTACTACTTGAAAAAAAAGTTAAAAATTTTTGTAATGTTAAATTCTCTCTTATTATAAGTAATAGGATAACTATATTTGGTATGTGCGTACCTTGCAAGGTCCTCTTGCCCGTCAGACAGTTTTCACTTGACCTCGACCTCATTTCATGGATCAGCGAAACAAGGTTAAGTTGGTGGTCAAGTCCATATCTGAGATACTATAAGCAATAGGTCTAGTATATTCGGTGTATGGAAGCACTGTAAGGTGTACATGTCCAACTGGCAGGTGTCATCTGACCTTGACCTCATTTTCATGGTTTAGTGGTTATAGTTAAGTTTTGTGTTTTGGTCTGTTTTTCTTATACTGTTTGCAATAGGTCTTCTATATTTTGTGTATGGAAGGGTTGTAAGGTGTACAGGTCTACCTGGCCGGTGTTATATGACCTTGACCTTATTTTCATGGTTCAGTGGTCAAAGTTAAGTTTTTGAGATTTGGCCTTTTTTTCTAATACTATATGCAATAGGTCAACTATATTTGGTGTATGGAAATATTTCATGATCTATATGTCAGTCGCACAGGTTTTATTTGACCTTGATCTCATTTTTTACGGTTCATTGCTCAGTGTTAAGCTTTTGTGTTTTGGTCTGTTTTTCTTAAACTATAAGCAATAAGTCAATTTTATTTGTTGTATGGAAGAATTGTAAGCTGTACATGTCTACCTGGCATGGTTTATCTGACCTTGACCTCATTTTCATGGTTCAAAGGTCAATGTTTAGTTTTCTTGGTTTATGTTAAGATTATGTGACAGTTGTAATAACGCTTTATTATTAGGACTATCAACATAATATCAATGATTAGTAAAGAAGAATAGACATTTCAGTGTGTGCACCCTTGTTTTTAAAGTGGGGCGATTTGTCATGGATTCCCTTCAAATATATTCTAATGTGGATTTTGGCTTCTTCGTACAAAATTTCCATTTGGGAGCCTTGAGCTCGATTGGGGAAATACTCTGCAAAAACTGACAGTTGACAGGTATGGTCATCAAAAAAGTTGACATGTTACTATGTACATTTACCATTATGTTACTTGATGTCCTTGCTATACACACAGTACAGAGACTAGTCAATCTTTGTGAACTTTTTTTTATGGGAGTCATAGAATATGTGTATACAATCAATAATTAAAAATAGTCTATTTATATTGAAAAGGAAAAGTTCTTATATGTCTAAAGAAAAGGGACGGAAGACACCAAAGGGACAGTCAAACTCATAAATTTAAAGCAAACTGACAAGGCCATGGCTAAAAATGCATTTCATGGGAGGCACAGAAAATATACTGTAAACAGTAGACTAGATATAGGTGAACTAGGTACAAAAGAACTCTAAATCTTAAATTCTACAAACCACCTCTGTTCTATCCATGGAAGATAATGATATAACTGGACTAGAAATACACACAACCTGTAATTAACTGCCTTTACAGCGCTTTCGCGCTTTGATTATAAATAGTACACATGTTATTTCCATCTAATTTAGCAGATAAATTTTTTACTCAGGTAAATTAATCAATGAGTGATATATTTCTCTTAGAAGAAATTTAAAGGTCTGAGTGAATAAACTATACAGAGAACAATACCTGTTGTATTTGTTAGATGGGACAATAGAACTTACAAAAGTTTAAATGGACAGGTAACTTGCATGTGAATCTATAGAAAGGTTCAATAGGGTTCGCTATAAAACATTTTTAGTATGCTGAAAAATACCAACATTAGAAAAATAAACAAATAATCGATATTGTAAAATATCATTGGTTGAAGAGCCAATGATTTACATACATGTATATACATAAATATATCATCCATAAAATACTACTAATTTAATTTACACCACAACTGTTGGAAAAAACCTTTATGTCTATCATGTATATAACTTATCTCATTCTAGTCCATTCAACTGACAGAATCAGTGTAAATTTCATGAATTCTTTAATATCATGTACATGTATAATCAAGGACTATTCTTTTATATAGCAATATTTGTTAGCCATTTAGAGGTCTTTTGCATTTAAAGTTCAGTTTAAGTGGGCTTATTTTGGGAAAACGAAGTCAATTTCCAGATCATAGTTTACATTTTCTTTATATTTTGCTGTGTCAAAATAACCTCAATATCAAGGACAATATATAGACCCAAAAAACGTTTATCACATTCTACACATGAGATTTTAGCAGGAAAGACTGTGATTGGAGTATTTAACCATTGCAACTTTTTAATTTGATCTCCTCCACTAATTGAAGTAGAATATTTAATGAAGGTGTGTCCACAATTTAGAATATGTTTATATATTTAAAGAAATGATGTTGAACCTGTTTTATAAATTGAAAAGGTTACATTTTCCCCCTTATTTCAAAATCTAAGCTTGAACCTCTGCGGTCTTACAAAGTTGCCCCCTGCCGGGAATCTGGTTGTAACATGTACAACAATCAAAGATCAACCCACACTAAACTGAATGTAATTGAAAGACATCTAGAGGTTGATATCAGAGGCGGATTTAGGGGGGGGGGGGGGCTGCTTTTTGAGAAAAAATTTGGTTGCTTATATAGGGAATCACTGAATCATGACTTGAGCGAGCCCCCTCTTAGGTCAGCCAGTGGGCCCCCACTTAAGAAAATATCTGGATCCGCCACTGGATATACAGTATCTAACAGAAGATGAAAAGGGAACAATATGGTGAATTTTAGAGATTTATATTATTTCATGTACATGCATTTGAAATATTTTGATTTCTTTTTTTTAGTTCTAAGTTCCAAGGTGACCTAGCTTCCATTTTAGAAATCGGATTTAAATGCTAGTCTATCAGAGGGATTTTTCCTTTTAATTGGTTGTAGATATATGGAATCTTATTTTACCATGAAGTCAGATTTGAAAATGACTTTGGGTATGAAGATGTTGTAAAGACTGAATGTCAGTTTTAGTCTTATATACAAACATGTATGTACTTTATAATTTTAGTCTTGCATGTATATAATTATGTGTACAATACATATATCACTGATTCAGTGGCAATGGTAAATAGACACTGACAAGTCTTAGATCTATAATATTTTATAGTTTTTAATGTTTTGTCCATTGACTAAAACTAGGTGGAGGTTTGTGTGTTCTTATTTCCAACAGAGGTACACTCAACATATATCAATATGTGCATTAAGCAAATTGATAGTTGCTAGATACGGAATGATTATACAACAAGAAAGTTTTAACCTGTGTATATATATATACTTAAAATATGTTTAAAAAAATCATGTCTTTTTCAGGACTTCCGAATCCAACCATGTAGTATGGAATGTCGTTGAGATATGGTTTTGGTCAATGGATGTTAATGAAGGACCTGTAGTACAAAGTATATCACTGGATTTAGCTCTTTGTCTAAGTGTATTATTAAAGTACTTTGCTTTGAGCTCAGTTCATTGTTATGCAATTCATTCTTTGTGAAATAAAGATTTGACAGAAAACTCATGTACAAGGATTTGTCAAAGAAGTACCACCTCTATTTACAATGTAAGTACTAAGGGAGATAAAAGCATTCTATTTTGATTTGAACCAAACATATTATAAAAAAAAAGAACAAATTTACCCGAGAATGCTACTCCCACTACTAGCAATATGATGCTAGGTTGTTTTAATACATCTGTAGACTACTGCCTACTTATGACTCGGTCCTGAGTGTAAATGGTCCTTCAACTATGTGGGGAAAAAATTATAAGGCCTATCTAGGCTTATCAATTTTGAAACTATATTTCATTGTACATATTTGAAATTTTTATACAACCACAGAAATTTTTGCAGTTGAAATACATGTAGGTATCCTGTCGTCGTCTTCCCAAGACGGATGGTTTCCAGATAATAACTTCAGTATAAGTAAAAAGGAAGCCATTAAATTATAACATAATATTTATAATCATAAAAGGAAGCTTGGGATTGTTTTGGCCAACTTTTGGGGCGGTTATATATATAGTCCCTAAGGTTTATGAATAAGGGTTCTAAAGGTGCCCAAAACAAGCATTAATCTTGTGTCAGTACAAAAAGTTGTGTATAAGTATTTCAATTGTTCTGAAACTGTACCATAATATTTAATACCATAAGTAGAAGTTTGGGGTCTATTTTGTGGGTTATGGGGCAAACAGTTGAGGAATTGAGGGCCAAAAACAAACATTTTTGTAGATTCAAGACAATAAATTGGAGTTATCTTTCTTTGTCCAGAATGGTTGTTGAATTAATATTACCTAAAACCATTGCTTTATGAAATCTTCTTTGAAAATTGGAGTTATCTTTCTCTGTCCAGAATAGTAGTTGAATCGACTTAAAATAATGCTACATGTATATATACAATATACAATGCAAAATTCACTTTACTACCAACTGATAAATTTAAGCAGTCTTTAATAGCCATTCAGTGATTACAAGCACTTTGATTATCATTCTAGGGTTATCCCCTTTCACAAATGGAAAAATTTCTCAAGTTTGTCTCAACTAAATTTAGTGAAATGTGTATACAATGCTTATTACCGGTACCTCTAAACTTGGTTTAAGTTCAATTTTTAGCAGCTTCACTTTTACAGTTCTTGATTTATGTACCTTTATACGTTATATGCTAGCGGAGGCATCATCACCATGACTGTATGACATTTACACTTTAATACTTTATGATGTATTAAAATGAGTAGTTGAATAATTACTGTTGCAAACTCCATTAAAAATTTGAAACTTTTTGGTTGTACATTGGTATCACGTTGGCATCATCGTCTTCATCCAAAGATATTCGGTTTTCGCACTCTAACTTCAGTAAAAGTAAAATGGAAATATATGAAATTTAGACACAAGATTTATGACCATGAAAGGAAGGGTGGGATTGATTTGGGGTATTTTGGTCTCAACAGTTTAGGAATAATGGGCCAAATTAGCATTGTTTTTGGTTTTTGCTCTATAACTTAAGTATTGGTAAACAGAAATCTATGATATTTTAACATAAGGTCTATGGCCACATAAGGAGGGATGGGATAGATTTTGGTAATTTTAGTTCCAACAGTGAAGGATTTAGGGGCCAAAAACAGGCCCCAAATAAGCATTTTTCTTGGTTTTTGAACAATAACTTTAGTATAAGTTAATAGAAATCTATAAAGGTTTATGACCACAAAAGGTAGGTTTGGATTAATTTTGGAGTTTTGGTCCCAAGGAATAAGGGGCCAAAATTAAACTTTGTTTGATTTCATCAAAAAAATGAATTACGGTATTGTGCTTCTTTGATATGCCAAATCTAACCATGTCCAAATTCTTAATTTTAGGTCCTGTTTTCTAATTGGTCTACATTAAAGTCCAAAGGGTCCAAAATTAAAATAAGCTTGATTTTAATAAAAATTGAATTCTTGGGGTTCTTTGATATGGTGAGTCTTAACATGTACTTAGATTTTTGATTATGGGCCCAGTTTTCAAGTTGGTCCAAATCGGGGTCAAAAATTATTATACTAAGTATTGTGCAATAGCAAGAAATTTTCAATTGCGCAGTATTCTGCAATAGCAAGAAATCTTCAATTGCTCAGTATTGTTCAATAGCAAGAAATGTTCAATTGCACAGTATTGCACAATAGCAAGAAATCTCCAATTTCACAGTATTGTGCAATAGCAAGAAATTTTTAATTGCACAGTATTGCACAATAGCAAGAAATATTCAATTGCACAGGATTGTCCCTTTTTCAAATTGGTCTACATTAAGATCCAAAGGGTCAAAAATTGAACTTTGTTTCATTTCAACAAAAATTGAATTCTTAGGATTCAAACACATTGATCTCAGGAATTTCTTCACTGTCGTTCCCTCAATAACTGCATTAAACAGTTTCTAAATATTATTCATTCAAAACCATTTTATTATACCAATGTCTCACACACAACATATTATAGTATACTGTTGTCTATCAGTCCATCATCCACACTTCAGACAATAACTAGAAAACACTTCCCCCTACTTTCAAGAAAATTTGTTGAAATGTTTATATCTATTGACATAAGCTCCACATGGATTTTATAAATTTTAGAATTTTCATTTCCATGTTATGAAGAGAGATTTTATCCTTAAAAAAGAGAGAATTTTCCAATTTTGAACAATAACACAAAAATGCATCCATCACCTTTAATTAAACTTTGGTGAATTGTTTACACTATTGACCTAAGGTCCCTTTTGATTGTAATAAATTTCAGATTATACATTTCTGTGTTATGAATTTTTATATATGCTAAAAAAAAGAAGGGATTTTATAGTTTTTGGACACCTATAAGTGCAGGAGTTTCTGGCTACATTGAAAACCCATTGGAGGCCTTCAGCTGTTGTCTACTCTATGGTTGGGTTGTTGTCACTTTGACACTTTCCTCATTTCCCATCTCAATTATTCACATAAACACTTCCACATCATTTTATAAAACTTGGGTGAATTGTCTATGACTGTTGACTTCAGCTACATTCCAAAATTTAAAACAAGATTAACAACTACAGGTCCCCAAATAGCCTTCAACAATGACAAAAGCTCATACAGCACAGTCAGCTATAAAAGACCTTAAAATGACAAATATAAAACAAATGAAATGAGAAAACAAATAGACTAATAATTGTACAAAACAAAATAGTTCAACCTTTAAGCAAGCTTAAAAGGAATCAAGACATAGCATGCGCTTACAGTGCAGCTATTTATTAACAAACTCCATATTCAAACACTCAAACAACTAATTCACAGAGAGGGGTGGAAGTTGAAGTTTTTTTTTTTATCAGTCAATGCATTTGAATGAAGACATGTACACATCAACTCAATCAACTCAATTTGTTAATACACATTTCCAGTCTAGCTTTCAATACATTTGTAACGACCTTTAACCCCACTGACAATATGCGTCTGTGTCCATACTTGTTTTCCTTTACATAAAATATAGTCTCAAAAAGTTTGTTTTTTTATTTACGATTTTTTTAGTTTCATAAATTATTAATCAAAATATTGGGTTTTTCTTTTATTTCATCGTGTTTGCAAAATATAACATTCTGTCAATTTTATCTCCATTTGAGAAATGATTTATTCAGAATGTTTGATTCGATACAATGCATTTGTTAAGTTAAAAAAAAGCAGTGACCTACATGTACATTGTCATTATCAGTTTCAACATAGTAAGAGAATAAAGGTATTAATTTTGCATGCACAATCTGAACGTAGCATTTGCTATTTTATTACACTCAATAAGTAATATGCTGGTTGGGCTTATTGATCTGTGAATACCTACTTTGTGGACAGGGAATATCTGGTGCCCAATCATTGCATTCTTGATTACTGTACATCTCTGGACATGTCCAGCATGTTAGACCTGTGAAGAAAAAAAAGTTTATATTGATCAAATTAAAGTGAACTATAAAAACTAAGTTTGAAAATTGTTTTATTTGTAATTTTGTAAACTTAAATTTTGCAGAATTTGTTTCATTTAAATTTGATTGAATTTGTTGGTTAAATTCTTAGTGCTATGTGTGACAAAGACTAGGTTTTGGGTATATGCCAATGCGACCTAAACTCTTTTTCAACCAACAACATTGAAAAAATATCAAAAAGACATCTTATTTTGAGTTCAGGGTCCTTATTCCTAAGCCTAAGCTATCTTAAAACTATACAATATATAAAACATGGTGTTAGATGGTCTATATATGTTGATATCTTACTCCCAAAGTACCACAAATTAGATTAAATCCTTAAATCTTTTGTTAATCTAGGACATACAAGTTAGTATAAGTGAATAAAAAGCAAAGCACCACATATATGAAGACGTAGGCGTCGCCTATGATGATCATAAAATAAACCTATATTCTAACACAAGATATGTATCTTAGGTTACTTACGCAAACCCTTTCTATTTGCTTACCAAACAATCCTTTATAATGTATTTTGCATATAACACATAGTTTATACTACATAGTGCAATCATTGAAATTTGACAAGCCTACCTTCCTTTTTCATATATAAGTGCTTAATCTTATGCAGTAACAGATTCAGTAAACAAATAAAATATAACTTAAGAAATCAGTATCTTTAATTCTTTAGAAGATTATAATTTTGTATTACCATGATTGGTTTTCTGTGTCGCTGTGACAACAAAGTGACTGGAAACTTTACATGCATACATTCCCATCACTAAGGCAACAAAAAGGAAGATGTCAGAAAGTAAACTGGCATTCATTGTTTTGAATCACTGCATTGTAGTCCGTAGAATTCAGTAAGGCAACACAAGGATATTGTCCAAAAGTCTATTATAACTCATAATTTTGAATCATTGCATTGATTCCCGTATAATTTAGTAAAGCAACACAAGTAACATGTCACAAAGAAAATGGACACAACTAATTTTGAATCATGATTAGCATTCTATTCCGTATTATTTCAATTAGCACTATTAATACCATTTTTCTTCTGAAATAGTTTGTTGAATATCCTGTTTTACTTTGAGTGTGTGCATATTATGCCGTTTTCCATCCTTATTTCGTTTAAATATGCGCAGTCGGCTTTTTCAAGTCTTTCAAAATTCTCAAAATTATTCTTTTTTATATGATCTGTATGTAAACTACAAGGTCACTTCGTGTAGCATCATTTAAAAAATCTACAAGAAAAAAGTTCAAGTTAAGTTGTAAAACATTGCATGTTAACAAGCACTTGGAAGGTCATGTGACATAATTTGACACGAAATGAGTTAAATATTTGTGGATACAAAAACTAAACAAATTTGGGAAAAGCATATAAATTAACTATAAATCTTTGTATACTTAGCGTGAGAATTAGCATTAACATTTGACACGTTTTGCTCAAATTGCCGTATTATCTTTGTTTTATTTATTCATATTAGTTTTTCTTTATTACTATTATTAACTGGCTTTTAACTAAATAGAGTTTTATATGTTTGTTTATTAACTAGATGATTTTTAATTGACTTGTTAAGACCTCTTTTAAAAATTTGTTTATTTCATTCATTGCGAGAGGAAGCGAGACGAGCTATTATAATTTAGCACGACATTTTTAACGTATGACATAATATTGTATACGGATTATGCTTTATATTTAAGTGTGTATATATAAATATAAATATAAATGTATATACCATTTCTATAGTCTCTCATAACTCTTTTTAGAGTGGCTCTTGTTCTATATATGAAATTGTAATATTATGTAAATGTTTTATAAGAGGTGATTGACAGAAACTCAAATAAAACATTGTCTTGTCTTGTCTTGTCTTGCGACAAAAAAAAATCCATAATAATGAATAATTAATTTTTAATTAGAAATTTTGTAACAATATTTCATCACTGATAAAATCACAAATTCTCTGAACATTTGAATATTGTTTTTGTTTACTTTAATTATACCGACACACTTTTTGATGCTACTGATATAAAATGTCTTTAACAAACGTATTACAATTTTATCTCAGAATCTCAGATTAGCCTCCCCCTTTTAAAAAAAAGAATAATCTTAGATAACCCCCATCCCCTCCCCAAATTTGACACAATTTTTACGGGGGGGGGGGGGTACTATTATCCAGAATACAACATACTCTATCTTTAGTCAGTGTTACGCCATATTTCACAGCCCTCAGACCAGACTGAGTCTACTTTGACCAACTATGCCTACTATGGAACACCTAACAAATTGCTTTTATATTACAATGAAAAATTGCTGCACTTCTTAACATTCCTGAAAAACTTTCCACTGGTTATAACTAACCAACTGATCAAGTTATGAAACTGTCTGCCGATTGCTTTAATTCATATTAACAGAATTGAAACAAGTTTCACACCTTGGTTTTCACTAAACTGGGTGTATCGATGTATTGAAAGTTTAGAAATTGATTAAGCATCTATATGTTTTTATTTAGAGAAAACACTTTTCAATGGTGTATGTATAGATGTATATGTATCCAATTTCCTAGGCTATCGATACACCGCTCTAGGTTTGTGTTGCTAGATTTTTCCCTATGCATTTTTACGTTACAGCTAAATCTACAGTATTTGATACATTCGAACACAATAAAATAAGGAATACGCATAAAAATATGCATAACTATTTTAAAAAACGTGTGGTTTATGAAATCATCTTTTTGTAAATATGTTTTTTTTAAAGCAAGTTCAAGCAAACGGCATGAATACAAGAACATTCAGTCTACATTTTACTCGCACACTATTTTACTAAATAAAGAAAAAGGCTTACCCGGCTGATTAAGATGTCAGACCAAACCAAAGTTTTAAAATGTTGAATGTAATAATGAATCAGCTTTAAATTGCTTTTTGACACGAAGATTTTGTCATTATTTATCGTAAATTTCACCGAATGAAATTATAAATTAAACCACTTTAATTGCAATCATTAAATATTTTGACTTTTGAATATTTTAAAGGACCGCGACCTTAACCAAAATTGAAAAGATTTTTTTTATTTATCAGTTATAAATTCAAACAGAAAATTATTTTATTTCTTTTAATTATATACACCACACGCAGAAAAACACTTTCACAAAGAAACACTTATATATCACCATATTGCAAATCTACACCCTGTTAAGTTTTAATTATGAAAAATAAATAATTTGTATGTGATGATGTTTATAAACAATTTCAAAATAAAAAGGTTAACTGCTTTCTTCGTGAGAATGGTATTTTTATATGAGTTGACACTGAAATTTAAAACCCAGTTATTTTCATGGTTCTTTACATTAAATTAGAAAGACTTTTCTGTTTCTATAGTATTGAGATACATATGATATTGAATATCATGTTTTGTAGCAAATTAATTTTTAAATGAAAATGTCTAACAACAAATTTAATCAGTACAAAGAAAACAAACACCAGCAAAACTAGCATATACATTAAGATCCAAGTATATCATTTTCATATTGTGTAATGCATGTTAAGGAATATATTTCTCGCATATTATATTTGGCTTAATCCGAAATTCGTATCCATGCAGAAGTCTGCCATTGATATTAATTCCTGCTCCTACAGATCCCGAGAATACGTCTAAGGCATTTAGATTTGCTTGACTATTCCACCTTTTAGAAATGTTTTGGTACTCAAAAAATTCCATACTATCATCATTATTTAGTTGAGACTCGACGATTAAAGTAAAAACAAACCGTTTCTGTATAAAAAAAAATCCGTTAGTTAAACTATCATTGGACATAACTATAAAAGGATACATACCAAAATAGACTTTTAACTCTTTTTTTTACAGTCTTTTGTATTGCGCTTACAAATTATGTCATTGAACATCGTGAACCATTTGAATGAAATGGACGCGGCACCCTTTTCGTGAATGTTAAACAGAAGACTTAGTGTTCAAATTGTGACATCAATTTTTTTTGTTATCGCTTAAAACTCACTAAATCGGCATTATTCAAATATTATGGGTACATGAACAGCTATATCTAAAAAAAAACCATTCTCATTGTTTGCCATGTTCATTGTATATAATGCCAGGAACTGAGTATGGAATTTTGCCACAAAATCTGTTTAGAAAACCAGAATATGAAATGCAAACAAACTTATTATATAATTTTCATTTATAAACGAGTGAATGCCTGTAAAGTAAAGTTAATTTAGGAAATTTTAACTCGAGAGGAAGAAGGAACTTATCATTATAATTTATATACATTATGTATATATTTTATCATCGTCCAGTGGGATTTTATTCATAATTATTCGGGACAAATTCAGGTCAGACAGCATGAAATGCATTCCCATATTTAAACAATTTACTCGGGTCTTATTGTATGTAGCTAGTTTGTCTGACGTAATAAAATCTTTGTTGAAAATATACTGATTTTATTGAAAACTTAAAGTTGTCCAAATGATTTGGCCGTGATAAAATTCGATAAGTACAGAATTTGTTCATTGACAAGTAAATGCATGTTTGACATGCCAGTGCAGACAAACAGGAATAAAGTTTCCGAAGGCAAACGCATATTAATATTTGCAAGACTAAATCAATTTGCAAACGGATCAAGGTCACCACAAATATCATATACTATATATTAAGATCAATATTGTTATATAACAGCCTTGAATTGATTCACTCAAGACTATTGGTTTTTTTTTTACAAATCGCTTCCTAAACTTTAAGTTTAGATCGTTCATGATCAGAACTCTGGTACATGTTCGAGTTAAGAACACTGCAGACTGCGATTATGATAGCACCAAATTATAAAAATATCTATTCACATTACTGATAAATTAAATGGTATAGTTAAAAGTTACAAAACTATAATTGCTTAAATCGATAGAAAGAGAACGAGAAAAAACAAACCTGTTTGCAAATTTAAATATCCAAAAAGACCATGCAACTGTCCAGTCCATTTTCTTTCGATATTTTGAAGTATAGAATCTACTATGATTATAGATTAGAAAACATATAGAGTAATCGATGACTGAAATGACTCACTGTGTATTGCAATGTTTATATTATGATTAATTGTTTATTAATAGTTGATGCTGAATATGTGTTTTTTTTTAGCATGGTCAGGAATCGTGTCTCATGTCATAAATTAGTATACATGTATCTTAATTGTTTTTTTCGAATAGTTTTGTGTTAATGACAGATCTTTGATTGTTTTTGTAAACACACACAACTGGGTTGCTACATGTATCTCATTTACTTATACCTCGCACCTTCTTTTCTTTTATGAAAACAGGATCATGAAAGAGCATAAACAGAAAATAGTTAAGTACTAAAATGAAGTTTTTTAACTGATAACATTCTTTGATTTGATATAGTACAAGTATTATTCAACTAGGTGTGTTCCTTTAGGCGGCATATACTGCCATGTCTTTGGTGTTCTAGGTTTCTTCAGTTTTGAGAACAGTAACTGTTACTAGTATTTGTTTTTTTGACTTTTACTTTCTGTTATCTTAGCTGTATTGTAATTGCTATACTTTTACTGCACACCTTGTATATCGTATTACTTTTTTTTTATAGAACTTTTATAGCATCATTGCTAGTTTTCTTTTCGATTTGAAAATGCAATATTTTAATAAGCTGTCGTGCTCCTCTGTTTTCATATGCATGTTCGAAATATTTTTACTTTGAAAACTGGCTTGCCGTGATGCCGCCGGAAAATATATGAGGAAATATCCGACATATATCTAGTCGTACCAAAGCATTAAACGGGTAGTAACATTGGTAACAGGAATGCATTTTGGCACCAGTGGATGATGGTTTTATGATATAACAGAACGTTTTCATTTATGTATCATCACAAGAGAAAAAGAAACTGTTTTCAGTGTCATATGTATGTCCAAATTTTAAATGTAGTGGAATATATTTAATTTATTACATATTTTTAAGTAAAATATTCTCTAAGTTCAGTGGTTATCGTTGGTTCATGTCTGTCATATTATTTTGTTTCGTAAATTGTTTTGTTATAAATTAAGCTGAAAGTATTCTCAATTTTATTGTTTCATATGTTTTATTCATGTCTGGGCCTTCAAGTTATAGCCGAATATACAGTATGGGTTTTTCTAATTGTAGAATGGTTGCTTATGATTGTTTACATCCACTTTACTTGAACTTTGGTGGCTTCTCGTCTTATTTGCACTCATACTGTAACTCTTTCTTTTCCTATTCAACCATTATTTTACTCTACATGTATAGTTTGTCTTGAAAGTACTTGAAGTACTTGAAGTACATTTAACCATATGATATATTTTTCTGCTGTGTCAGGACCTTCAATTGATCATCTACCAGTCTAGTTGTAAATAACGATGTGAAGATAAGCTAGAAAGTCAAGTTCTTCTCATCAACATCTAACCTTGAGTAACCGCCTTTCAAATTGAAGATTATTACAGGATGATAACATAAAACCAGACATAGATTAATATATATACAAATAACTTGAAAATAGCTGCGAAATCGGAAAATTACAATTTTACCGGCCAATTAGTTTAATTTGATGGCACTAGTTTAATTTGAAAATTGTTTTGAGATTGGTAATCGATTTGAGTCTACTGATGTGAATGGTGATGGTGGCATGGTGGCTAGTTTGTTCCAGTCGGCTATTGTTCTAAAAAAAACTTTAAAAAAAAACTTAGTCTGACTCTTTTCTGTGCAATGTTTTGCAAGATGATATTTTGAAATTTTTTAAATTTAAATGTCTTGTTTTGTATCTTTTGTGGATTTAATTTTTTTTTTTATGTATTGCAACCTTTGAGAGTTCTATTTTATAGTAGCATTACCAATCATGCATCTTTTCCAAGTAACATTTTATTAAGTTCAAATTTTCGATAAATTTTTGTGGTAGTCCTTAAAACCATAAAACTTATTAGATTTGTTTATTGGTATGCTATATATTAAAAAAAGATAGTTACAAATATCAATAAAAGGGGGACGAAAGATACCAAAGGGACAGTCAAACTCGTAAATCTAATAAAAGTGTCAATCAATATCGTCTAGGGTTCACGATTGCTTTTCTTTTTGAAAGAAACGTTAAAAAAAACGCGGGAAAAGATTCCGAATAGATTTACTCGGAACTTGTCATGAAACAGGACTTCCTACTAGATATCAAACTCTAGCCGGATATTTCTTTAAAATGCAGTACAATTCAATAATAACTATTGTTTTCACGTTATCTAGATGAAAGACAATTTTTTGAAGTTGACAGATCAACATGGCATTTTTAGAGACAGTTCGTTGTTGGAACGAAGGCGTTGTTGCTTTCCAAGAGGACCGATGCAAGGACTCCCTACTTAGTTTTAACAGCATACTTGAACCCAGTGCTCGTATCCAGTTCAATATCGCCTGTGTATTGAAAAGTCTTAGCAGAGAGAATGATTGTATTGTGGTATGAATTCTTAATCATTCCTTAGTCTCAGATACATGGACACAGTCACAAATGAAGGGGGAGGGACATAATATTGTAGTTGGGTTGCTTATCGTGAATTCTGGCCTTAAGAAACATGAAATCCTGATGTCTCGATCTTTAAGAAATTTAACTCTGACATCCCAAAAATTGAAAGAAGAATTCCCGATCCCGAAAGCACCAATCATGAAATCCCGAGCTAAAAAAACACCCAATCTGGAGAGTCCTGATAAAGGTCCTACCATCTCTTAAATGATTGAATTTATGAGACATATTCAGTAACTGAAGCACAGGCACTTAATTGGTTCTATCTATGGGAAGGTTGACTATCAATACTAATTTTATATGGATAGTTGATCTTCCCAAGGATTATAGAAACAAGTGCCTTAGATCTGAATTTATCAATGCCCTTTTTTCGTCGTGTGTTAAACTGTCAGTTTTGGATACCGTTATAGTATCAAATTGGTTGAAATTTAACCCTGACTCTTCAAAATATCTTTATGGTGATTCTTTAGAAGTCTCAAATAATTATCATTACCATGATTACCAACATGTTTCATTATTATGAATCATATTTTTTTTTATTGTCTAAAATAAAGTGTTACATTTTATTGTCATGCACCAAAAGTTAACATTAACTTCATTCAGCAAGAATTTTAATGTTACTCTTCAAGAACATGAAGAAGGTACCCTCATTTCCACCCTCGTAAGTTTATCATGTTTTTAACATGTGAACATTAAAAAGACACCATAAACTATTGAGCAACATACAAATGTACATGTACACACACATTGTTTATTGTATGAATTACATTTGTATATATCCTGTATAAGATATTTCCTCTGAAGTAGTGCAATAATTACAATTAAAATAGAATAACAGGAATGATAAGTACATTGTTCATTGTATGAATATATCCTGTAAATTTCCTCTGAAGTTATACATTTGTACATGTTGTATGTACATGTAACAATTAAACTGAACAATCATTGAACAATAATCTTATTAGAATGATATTATAGTGTTGTTGAACTAAGTGATTGATTTTATTTGTAAACTAAATGCTTTACGCCACATTATCACAATATACTTTAGTATGAAGAAAAAAAAAACTAAATGAGAGAGATGCATATATATATATTGTATAAATCAAAGAGGGACCAAAGATACCAAAGGGACAGTCAAACTCGTAAATCTAAAACAAACTGACAAGGCCATGGCTAAAAATGAAAAAGGCAAACAGAAAAACAATAGTACACATGACACAACATAGAAAACTAATGAATAAACAACACAAACCCCACCAAAAACTAGGGGTGATCTCAGGTGCTCCGGAAGAGTAAGCAGATCCTGCTCCACATGCGGCACATTAACCCGTCGTGTTGCTTATGTGATTACAAATCCGGTAAAAAGTCTAATTCGGTAGACATGATCCAGTTTTGAGATTTAAATTTATGCCTTTAATGATTTTTCCCAGGTTTGCTAATTTTTTTTTTATTTCATCTCATTAATGCAACAAAGAAACTGATTGCACAAAGATCTGAAGTATTTGTGCAAGGCCTTCAAAAATTACTCCTTGGGGACTTGTAAATGAGCAGTGTTCTGAAGATAACAGACAAATGGGTATTTTCATTGTCCATGAATTTATACTTAAATGATTAGTGAAGACATCTGCACAGGGCAGATAATTTAAAATTCTATTAGAGCAAAGAAATCATTAGAATTCAATAAAAGAAGATAGGATGACTTTTTACTTCTACAAGTAAAAAAATCTGAATGTCTAAGGGACATAACTCGGCCAATATTCTTGTTTATCTATACAAGTAAAATAAATCACTTGTATAAGTATCCTACAAATTAACTTATATATTACCATGTGTACAAACAGGGATAGGGTTCATCCCAGATTTGGTCACATAATTTCCATAATCAATGAGCATGATTTTAAAAACTTTCTTAATATTTGTAGTAGGATCTAGGTTATCACGATAATAACCCTGTCACATTTTTCGCAATAATAAAAACATTGCAATAATTACTCATTTTACAGTACTATATTTTTATAATGCTAGAATTGAATTATAAACATTTTTTTTTTATTTTACTTGCAGCACCTCGGAGAAGCAATCAAAAAGGATCCTCATTTAGCTGTGGCTTTTTATCATAGAGCAGTGCAGTATCTTAAATTAAAAAAGTATGATTCTTTAACATTACAAGTACTTCATGACAGTATCTTCGTAGTAGTCATGGTAGTTGAACTCACTATTTATTCTTTCATTTTGTTTGGGATATAAGTTTTGAAGCTAAACAATACAATTTAGTCTCCATATTTTGTAAGTTGTATGGTTGCTTAATCATTGCATAATTGTAGGAATGAATAGAGACATTTTTAGAGTGCAACACAATGAAACAAATATCTATCAAGGACATTGAGATGTCAGCATACTTCCTTCAATAAAAGTCATGGGTCTACTCACATAATGCACATTAACCCAAGCATGCCTGAATTAATTTCCTCATAACTGGAATTTATAATAGGAAACTACCTTTAGACTTTTTCTATTTATTGGTTTGTTGATACAGTGTAAAAGGACTTTGATTGTAAGATTTCAATAAATTTTTCACATGTTCTAGCAATACGTGCGGCTGCTTGGATTGATTTACTTGAAATTTTACATTATTATTGGAATTGGTGACAGAACAAACCATTTGATTAAAAAAACTATCCTTTTAGAGTTATGGGACTTTGACCCTAAGATAAATAAGAAGTGATTTTAGAAATGTTGTACACAACCACTCCAGTATTCGTGGATCAAATCACTTCAAACTTACTGTTACACTGTTGTTAAGATTAGTGAACAAATTGAATGTAAACTCTCTTTCTAATTTGAAAAAAAATTGTGTTTTGTCATTCCAGAGTTATTGGACATTTCACAATCATAATTGACAAAATATTCATACTCCAAAGGATATGCGCATACATGACTTTCTGCAGAGCCTTTTCATCTAACATTCTGATTTAAATGCAATCTGGATATCCTATTGTATTCTTGCATTCATTTCAACTTGTATAATAAAGGTGTATCTTACTTTCTTGGCACATCTTTTCTTTTCATTCTTTCTGTGATAAATATGTTTTGTAATTTTAGATACAATGAGGCACTTGATGATTTAGATAGAGCAGAACAAAGTTTACGAGGATCTTCTTTTATAAAGTATAGTCAGCTTGGATTGAATTTCACTTTATATAAGTTTGAGGTTTGTAGAAAAAAAAATACATCCACCTAATTTTCTATTTGCTATTAGAAGAATACAGCTAATTACCAAAACTCTGAAAGACCTCGCCATATTTTACAAAATCTATCATAATAAAAGTTATATTGTACTTGCTTTATTATCTATGTAATTTTATAAAAGAGAAATGCTTTAAGTGATCAAATACACTTTTTGTATCAAAGAAAAGAGGATCTTATTAACCAAATTTAAAGGTATTTGGATATTTCATTCTTATTCTTGTAGATACAGTTTAATAGAGCAGTATGCTTTGCCAGGCAAGGAGATATAAGAACAGCCGTACATATGTTAATAGATGCTGGCAAAATAGCTGAAGAAGAAGTCCATAGTAGAATCAGTGTGAAAACTATACAGGACTTGACACTTGTTAAGCAGGAAGGTTATAAGGTAAACATTATAGAGGATTGTTAGCTAAGGCAAAAACACAAAAATCATTTCTTTAGCCATTACATATTATAAACAAATGACATATTTCCACCCATAGTGATATCACTGACAATGCAGGTCAACAACACATATTTAGATAGTCGGTAAGATAAATTTAAGGTAGGCATAGTAACTGATTGTTATAGTTAAGGCAAAACACACAGAAAACTGTTCAGCCATTACATTTTATAAACAAATGACATATTTCCACCTAAAGTGAATTCACTGACAATGTAGCGTCAACAAATTACTAATAAACAAATGACATATTTCCACTCAAAGTGAATTCACTGACAATGTGGTGTCAACAAATTACTAATAACAAATGACACATTTCCACCCAAAGTGAATTCAATGACAATGTGGCGTCAACAAATTACTTATAAACAAATGACATATTTCCACTCAAAGCAAATTCACTGACAATGTGGCGTCAACAAATTACTAATAAACAAATGACATATTTCCACCCAAAGTGAATTCACTGACATAGTGATGTCAACAATGGACTTATACTGTAAATTAAGAAGTTATTGCATGTTTTTATAATTGCGAATAATGTGACTGGGTGAATATCCCAATAATAAGAACTCACATTCTGAAATCTGACACAAGCATCTATATGCAGATTTTCCCGCAATAATTCTTCTCACATTTTGGTCTATTGCTCTACTCAGAAGAAAGTGTTAAAGGACTGACTAAATTTTTATAAAAAATTTGTCTGTGTTTTAAAGATTGTATGTGATTTGTAAGTCTGGTCTAGTATATTAATTATGAAATTATCATTGAAATATCAACATGGCTAAAGAATAACAGCTCTCTGTGTATTTATACTCTAATAATGAATTATATTTCCTTAAGGTGGTACCCAACACTTTCACTAAATTTAATTTGGCTCGTTTAATTTTCATAAAATTTTGTCAAAGTATTTACTTTGACCCTTTATAAACAAAAATATAAAAATTTCAAAAATTTTGAAGCAACTGTTTTGTCAGAAAAAATACTCTCAGTCTGGTTATATAGCAGTTTGACAAGGCCGGTTTGACAAACATCAATTTTGATCATTGAGAAGCTTAATATTCCTTTTACAACATAATGTAATTAAAACGTTTAGCTGACTTTACAGAGTTATCTGCCTGTAGTGTAAGGTACCACTTATACAATACATATGTATATACTTTAGCTCCTGTTTTATACAAAGCTTCATCTGTGTTATAAATAAAGTTGTTTATACATATTTTATTTTACAGGGAAATCTTCCGAGTTCATTTAACGAATTTGAAGTACCAGGTGAATGTTTATTTCAACCACCAAAAGATATGGTAGCAAATTTAGGGAGGAAGGAATATGTAGCCAAATCAAAGGTCTGTTACAGAGTTTGTAAAGTTTAAAGTTCACTTTATAATCTGGCACATAAGCTGAACATCATCACTCAGTATCATTCATATGTCTGCTGTAAACATTTGTCACATCTCACATTGTTACATAGATTACATGACACTATAGTTCAGATGGATTTTATCTTTTCCATCTGCTGAGACTGCTCACTGGGAAAGTTGCTCAAACATATTTTTGGTTAAACTTTTGTATAGAATTCCTTTTCTTTTAGCAAGGTATTGTATAATCATTTCGCATGATACAAAAAACTGAAAAGACATTCCCACTACCAAGGGTGATTAAGGATGTTTGCTTGTCATGTTTTGGAGTTTTTGTCAGATTTTCGAAATCCTCTGGTTTTATCCATATCAATGCCTTAAACAATTTTGCCCATGAACCCCCATATTTTTTTTTATAAATCTTTTCAATGTATAATTATAAGCAATTTGTGTTATTTTTATAAATTTTTATTTATTTTTTGATAGTTTTTGAGAACTTTAACTGGTCAATGATAAAGCTATGAAAAGTCAAGAGAGATAATTTTCCCGCCAAAATTTGAATGGCTAATATCTCGAAAACAAGCACATGGACCCCTATATTTTTTTTGCTTTTTTTATTCCTAAATTCATCTTCTATCAATATACACTAGTGTTATGAAAAGTTATTTATTTTGAAACTGAGCAGCGAACATCCTTAAAGGGATATCTAAAAATTTATCCAACTACCACCAAAGTCAGATGAGCTATACTGTACCTCTATACAAATCAGATAATACATGTCAAATATAAAAATAAGATGTGGTATGATTGCCAATGAGACAAATATAAAAATAAAATGTGGTGTGATTGCCAATGAGACAAATATAAAAATAAGATGTGGTATGATTGCCAATGAGACAAGTCTCCAACAGAGAGCATATGATGTAGAAGGTAAATACTGTACTATAGGTTACTGTACTGCTTTCAACAATGAGCAAAATCAATAAATCAATACATTGTAAACACATTTACCTAGTGGATCCTTTGTTGTTGATTTGCCTAGGACTTTCTGTCTATCTCCAGCTGACACTTCCAGTGGTCCTTGTTTAAAACATATCTTTATGGGGG
Organism: Mytilus trossulus; assembly: GCF_036588685.1. NCBI lineage: Eukaryota > Metazoa > Mollusca > Bivalvia > Mytilida > Mytilidae > Mytilus > Mytilus trossulus. The sequence continues at coordinate 45,756,545 of NC_086374.1, read as the reverse complement.
TTGATTTATGCAGCTTAATGTTCAACTTTTAGTTTTCAACACAGAGGTTTTAGGAATTGATGTTTGTCTGTTTTTGGAAAATGACGCGTCAGCAGCATTGTTCCAATACCATTGATTAGAACAACAGGCAGTTGATTATTGCCTCTGCCTACCGCACTCGATTTCATATTTACTATTTTACAAAATAACTGGTTTCTGCTTGTATTCCACTACACTCGAACTAAGTGTTGTAGTCTGACGGGAACCAGTTTAGAATTTGTAAACTACAAAACGTAATCAGTTATTGTTCATTCCGTTTTGGTGTTTCATACCAACTTAGATGGTTTGAATAAGCTTAAGACCCTTCAAACATTAATGTGATAGGTATATTAAAGACTGTTTTACAAAAGGATGGAACTGTATTACTTTCAAAGTTGTACTATAGTGATATCTGTCATGTACGGATTTCCACTTTCACCGGTTAATTTCTTTTTTTACACAGGCTTTTGAAATTTCCTGTTTAATAAACATCGCAAGTTTCAAATTTGTATTTGAGTGAATTAAGCTTATTTCAACAATCATGAAGCATTCCAGAATCATTTTCAAGCGTTCTTCTTCTGTTTGATGATGGAAAACAGGTTTTCTCTAGATAATACAGCAAACGATCGCAGAGGATTTGAAATGTACAAGTCAACTCGGCACTTGGTTAAATTGGCATCTAGTCAAATCGGCACCTATTTGAAGTTGATTCGGCATCCAATAAAATTTGTTATAATATTTTCTATTCAAGTAATTAATAACTGTTACCAAGTTCATAGTGAATATGTTGTTGTGTATAAAGGTAAACAACGAAGCCAAAATGAATATGTTGTTGTGTATAAAGGTAAACAATGAAGCCCTACCCAAGCTGTTGTTTTAACAATTTGACAATTATAAAAATAAAATGGAAAACTATGAGTCCCTTTCAATAAATCAAACTTTCATGCCAAATAATTAGCAAATTTAAGGTATTTTTTTCAGTAAAGTTTAAACAGCATTAAACCAACAATCCTGTAAAATTCTCAACTGGTTAAAATAATGCATAAAAAATATCCAATATCTCATATATTAGTCCAAATAATTATGACGTCTGGCAAGGCTATTTTATTTTTTTTCTGCGAAGCCTTCCTACGACATAGGAAGGCGTCCCAGAAAAAAATTAACATAGCCTTGCGGTCATAGGAAGGTGTCCCAGAATAAAATTAAAATAGCCTTGCCAGACGTAATAATTATTTGGACTACTCATATATATGATTGAAAATACACCAAAAAAGTAATTTAGTTAAGTAAAATTAATTTCTCTTATGGTCTGGGCCTGTTATCTATTTCTCGCATGAATAGATAATTCTTGTATCACACTGTCCAGAGTGTGATACGAAAAAGTGATACGAAAAATGCGTTAATTTGATTGGCCAACGAAACCTCCCGAAACGATATTGCGGCATTTTCATTGGCTATTCTTTGGGTCAGTTAAAGGTCACAATGATGTACATTTCCTCCATTGCAACGGAGATAAGCGATTTCTTCAATAATATAGAAAATACGCACACTTTTCACCTTATTATATATTCTTATTCAAATATTATTACATTCTGAAGCGTACAAAATGTTTAAAATAGTCTTATGTTGAAGATTGACGATGAACAGGACATATGACGTCACAATGCAGTTATGTTCAAGCGACTGGGTCGACGTTTCGCGGATTTTTTTTATTAAGCACAAAAAGCATGTTTACCATAAGAGAAATAGGTTTCACAACTCGGGAGAATTAGATATCGTTTGATATCAACTCTCTTTATTTAATTTAAATAGTAATAACAAACTCGCCACAGGCTCGTTTATTATTATATTGAAATTAAATAACTCGAGTTGATATCAAACGATATCTAATTCTCACTCGTTATGAAACCTATAATTATACAAAATGTACATGAACACCCGAGAATGTGAAAGTTAGTATTTAACTCTTTTTGCTTAAATACTGAAAAAAATTCTGGCAACCCCTTTCTTATTTTTACTCTTTAAATTTTTGCTTAAAATACTGTTAAAAGTATGTATTTAACATAGGTGACGAATTGACTATATCAGGTGTTGGTTTGACTAGAATTCTTTGACAAATGTTTAGAAATTACCTGAGTTTCATTAGACCTTTGATAATAGTAACAAAAAGATTATTTACTAAAAATTTTGTGGGAGAAGGGGGTTCAGACTATGTACCAGTGAGAAATATACAAGCCTTTCTACGGTATTTATTTGTACAATTCAGATAGTCTTGACCTATTCATTTGTCTTTAAAAAAAACAGCCAGTTGTCACCTTCTGTTCACACACACACATATATACGAATATCTATTTACTATATGATATGATCTTTCTTATTCCTATGCCACATTAGAGTTTTTACCCCAATTTCACAAACCATTGAACATAGACAATGATAGTCCCAGTGGGGCATCCGTGTACTGGGGACACATTCTTGTTTCTTTTACCATTTAGTTGTATGGCTTAAATTGGATATTGATTACCCCACAGTACATATATCTTGATTCCTTTTTGAAGGAAACCTGTTTTTGTTGGAGATAATTGAGATCATTATACAAGTTTAGTTTAGATATGAGAAATATTCCTTGTTGAGGATCTACATTGTACAAATCTTCTAACTAAAAGTGACATGTTTAACCATAATAAACTTGATTTTGGCTATTTAAGTCATATCCCTATTTAGTTTAAATGTGCTATTACAGCAATATGAATAACTTTAAGGACCTTCATTGAATGTTTGTGGAACAAGAAAAATACAGTTAGTATTTCTAAAAGAAACATTTTTTAATGATCTTCTACACATTTAAAGCACATTGGTTTTGTTGTTGCTATTTTTAGATTTTATAATTTTTAACACCATTTACTAAATTATTGATTCATATCATGATTTCATCATAACATATATATTAATATAATGAATGCTGTTCTTTACTGCATGATATAATATATAGATTTTTGGCCTGTCAGGTTATTGCTAGGTATGGTGATGGTAAAATTCCTGAGGAAACCAATGAAAAGGTCAAATGTGTTCTGTTGTGTGTCTTATAAACTGCACAGGATTCTGGGATATGTTAATAGCACTTCTGATACACTAAATTATGTAGTTTAACACTCCTGTAAAATCTCAAAACTCGTTACCTTTCAATTTCAGAATAGAAGTTTGACTTGAAAATTATTTGCTACTCTGTGACTTGACTGTAAGAGTTTCTCTCCACCTATTGTAGTTCAATAAAAGTTCTGACCAAATTGAATTTGTTTTATTATAGTCTTCTGTATTGACAGCAGTTTTCTAGAGCAGTTCTTTTAAATTTCTGACCAGTTCAACAGTTTGGTTAGATAAAACATGTTTCAATTTGGTCAGCATTTTGAATGATTTGTGATAGGTGGGGAGGTACAATTACTTTGAAGTTAATTTTTTTTATTTAAAAGCCATTCTGAACATTGTAAGATATGTACAAAAATTGTAAGTTATACATTTGTTTGTCATAGAATAGAAATGACAAAAGTTTAATGTCCTAGAAGTGTTGCATACTTTTTAACAGGAAGTGATTAACATTAAGAATTGTGTGTTTAACCTTGCAGTATCCTCAATGCTTATTGTGTTGTGTCTAATACATTCGGCTTGCTTTTATGTCATGACAATGTTCTATTAAGCTGATCCAAGAACTGACAATGTTTTATTTATTTGAAAAAGTAGTTGATACATGTACCTTTTATATCATGAATACCGTAAATATAAATAAATGTTATAAAAAAGTTTATATTTGTAAAAATGAATAAATTGTGTGAAAATGTAACAATAAATAATATTCCAATGATATAATGTAAATTTAGGATAATTGAAATTTGATAATATTTTTATGAGTTATCTGCTTTAGAATCAACTTCTATTTTGCCAATTTCCGCTAAATGATGGTTAATAGATATCATGTGGTCTGATACTGCTTTCGTCTCACTAAAACATTACTGCTTAATTGTGTCTTTAAAGATTAACTTCCAGATTTAAAATGTTGATAATATGATATATATATTATTTATTGAAAATATTTGTAGATAAATGATTTGAACATTGTGTTTTTGAAAGTTTGTAAGAAATGACAGCAAGTGATGATAATGTAGAAATGGTTATTAAAAATACCTGCATTTTGTCTCAATTTGAAGGGAAAAAAGAAGCATTTTATTTGAAAATAAAGTTATAGTAGAAAGCTAGTTCAGCACAAGAATACCTTTCCCATGTACTGTTGTACAATCACTTTAACAATATGCTAGCTAGATTTGTAAACAATATTTGTCAATTGTGGACAATATAGGTAAAAATAACAGTGCACTTTAATGATTGTATTACTTAGTGTTTCCCAAACTATATTAGTTATTTTAACAAAAATGTAATCCTGATTCATAATAATCTACTTACCCTGTTATACCATTTTGTTGACCGTTTTGTATCAAAATAAGCATTTCTTATCTACTTTTATTCAGATTAATAGAAGTAAATTCAGATGCTATAATAGTTTATTTAATTAAAAAATTGTGATAGTAATTGGGTGAACAGAAATTTTAGGGTGCATTAAGTTGCAAACTAATCAACAATAGGACATGCATTATGAAGTCAACGATAAAGAAGTTCAGAGTGAGTTATTTAGTTGGAGTGAAGCTTTTTTTTGTTTCTTGAAGACATAAAGTATTTACCACGAATGCATGGAATGTATATGAATACTTTTGATCAACCTTAACATGGGACTCTAAAATGAGTAATATTGACAAAGTTCTTCATACTGGTACATGCATTTATTGCACTATTAAAATTATTGGAAACGTGATCTTTGGCTATACTTGTTTCATGCATAATTTGCTCTTAGTATAATGTTGAGATCATTCTTTTCCCTTTAGATGAATGGATGTGCAGTTATTATGTAATAAAATTTATTTATCTCAATTTTTTTAAGAAAAAAAACCATGAGCTTATGTAATTCCATCTTATGACAATGGCATGGATCCTGAGTTGAAATTATGCAATACAGTTGGTAAATAATATCAAAATATTCAGTAGACACTAAATTATTACATTATTCATTATGCACATGTGTTGTCTATTTCTCGAGTTTGTCATTTTAGCTAGTATATTTATCAATATTAAACATTATATTTAAATATTGTTTTAGGTCATTAAAGGATCAGTAAGAGGACAGTCTAAGTCCACTTCTAATACTGAAACTGGAGAAAAACCAAATTATCGTTCACTAGCACCAAGAACACCACCTCTGCCACGACGGCCGCTGCCACCACAACCTTCAGAATTGCGGACATCAAGATCAATGGGAAGCATAGTTGAAGAATTAAAGAAAGAGGAAGCATCAAGTCAGAGTTGGCAATTTTCCAAAAACAATGAACTCACAAATGCACTTAATGCTCAGTTTAAAAACAAGAACATGCCTTCAAAACCTCCTTCTAAGCCCCCTCATACACCCACAAGACCCCCAAGAAGACCTCCTCCTCCTGGTTCAACATCTTGTCCCCGTAATATAAGTCCATCAACAAATTCAAACTTTGATTCACCTCCATTACCAGTAAAAGCTACAACCAAAACACTACCATCACAAAATCTGTCCTCACCCCCTGCCAGATCTGGTTCCAATGGTACAACTCGAAACATTCCTCCCCCTCCTTCCTATAAACCTCCTCCTCCACCACCCTCTTTTAGAGCCCCACCCCCTCCATTGAAACAAAACAATTTGCCTCCTTTACCCCCCAAAAAGAGAACTTAGGTAATTATTATTTGAAAAATGTTGGTAATATTTGTTAGGATCTTCAATATTTTATGCCAAAAGAAAAAAAATGAATCATTTGTCTTCAAAAGGAAGATGTACAGATCAGTTCAAGACTCCACAAATAAGGATATTTTTACATTTGTTTTAAAAACTGAAGAAAATTCATAATGATTTCATTTTGACTAATCCAGACAATAAAAAAATTCCAAAAGGTCACAAGAAATTTAATTGATCTATGTTGATTAAGTTAATAAGAATAGCATTTAGTAAATTTTAATTAGTTTTATTCATTTATAGTTTAAGTATAACACCACTTTTTGTGTAATACTTGACATTTTTCTATGTTGATTAATGTACATGTATTTCAAAGTTGATCTCAGTTTTGATATTTTGACAAATTTGATATCAGCACTAGTACTCTTAACTGCCACATTTTGTGCCTTTGACAATGCTGACTTTTATTACATCACAATCTTTATGATTATTATACGAATTTTATTTTAATATTTCATTATCAGTCCCCTACTTGCAAAGCTGAATGGGACTTTAGTTTTGCTCTCAGTCCGTCAGTCTGGACAACACTTTTTTCTCCATGCTTGATGATATTGATTTGATAATTGGTATATTGTTTTATCATGTTTGTAGATATTAATTTGATATTTATTGTAAAGTTTACCTTTGACAAGGTATAGATCAAGTTTATTTTACATGCTGTGATTCAATATTTATGTAATAAGACTTTGTTTAATTTTGCCAGTATATTTATATTAAACAGGGCTATACTAATGAAAGGTCACACAGGGTCATACTACTTAGAGGTTACAAAGGTTCATACTAATAAAATATTAAACTGTACATGTGGTACTAACAAATTGTGCAAGATATGTAATATAGTACTGTAAAGTCAGCAATTTTTGCATGCACATGTTATTGCAATGATTTAAAAGAAACAAATATTAGAGATTAATTATAACAATTATTAGGAATACTACACATACATAATTCTTTCAAAAGTTTAGATGTAAGTTTTAATTTTTGCATATCAACATATTCTGTCACAATTTAAATTTTAAAAAAATTCTTCATTTACTGTAGTTTTATTATATAGTTCAACAGATACTTTTTTGTGTAACACAGTATAGTTCCTTCAGAGTTTGTTAATTTTAGCTTGCCATATTAAAAAACCAAAACCCACATTTAACCCAACTAATAATTTTGTCTAGAAAAAAAATGTTTTAGAATGATCATATCAATATTTATAATAATAATCAGGTTCTTTGTAGAATTCATCTAGTCTTCATCATTATATATTTTTATTGTATATTTTTAAAAGGTTTAATGGTAAATGAAGATTACTGTTGCCTTTGTTTATTACACTTTATAGTTTTCATTCATGTTTTTTTTATAGTTTAAAATATTTTTGTAGGGCATTGAAAATTAAAAAAATATGACCTTTTATTTGAAAATACTGTATTGTGAAATTATAATATTTTAATATGTTCGTGCTTTATATAATAGTGGATTGAAAAAAAAGATTGTATACTTTGTTGATTAATTTTGTGATTCTTATATATAACAATCAAGTCTATAGACAATTTGCATTTGATTGAACAATTTGACTTTGTTGTTCATCTATAGTATACCCATACAATTAGCATCCTACGAATAGTTTTAAATCCATGGAACTCTTTATATGTTACTATATGGTATATGTTTAGCACACAATTCCATAGAACCAACTTTTGACTTCAGATTTTTTGTAGACTTCAGTTGTCCTACTTTTGGTAGGACAACCTGTTACTCGTTAAGGTAAAAGCAACGTAAAGAAGTAATATCAAACATATATAAATATAATTGGTGCAATTTGAGGGAAAAGTTTACTGTTTTCCAGTTGTTGTCCTTTATAGAAAATATATAGAAGTTAATATTTCCCCTGAATTGTACCAATTGTGAGCTTGACTTTATTTCTTAAAATTGCTCTTAATTAATAAATTAACATACCATCCTGCCTCAGACATTGTCAGAGTAGGTAATTACATGTTGAAAAAATATAAACTCTGACGTCAAAAGTCGGTAATATCAAAATAGTCTATTATACATGTTATAGGAAAAATATAATTACTCTGACTAGTAACTTATAAAATTTAAATATTATCTATATTGTACACTGACTTAAGTTCTTATCTGTCTTATTGTTATATTGGGTAACAGCATAAAGATAAGGTTACCTTTAGATCTTTATTTGTTGACAAGTGTCTATCTATTATGTATTGGGTAACAGCCTACAAATAAGGTTACCATCAGATATTTATTCGTTGACAAGTGTCTATCTAATATACTAAACTGTAGATTACTCAGGGTTTAGAAAATTTGTTATTTCCAAATATTGTACAAAAAGGTTAAACTGTAAGTGAATAATGCTGAACAATTCATCAATCAAATCATAAGAAAATCAAATGTTAAATATCTTAATTAACTGCTCAATGATTGTAAATAATTAATGGCAGCTCTTTATGATTTCTTTATACCTTATTACTTTATTTTCTATGTTTTAACGTTTTTCCCCTAACTATCAAAACTATGTCTTCGTTTTGGATTAAGTTTACTGATTTTAAGTCTAAATTAAGTACAGTATATGGAGCCCCGTTTTGATATACAATCTGTAGGAGAAAAAAACTGTCATGTTGTCTAGACACCAAATCTAAGTATTATAAAATTATTGAAATTTCTTCAGAATATAGTCATAAATAATTGATTTCCTGCCATTGTTTTTTAAATGAAGCATTGGAACTATATTCGTTCAATATCAAAACAAAAGAGTTTCACAATTAAAGACAATAAAGATATGGTAGTGTATAACTGTCACAGTCAATGTTGTATTTCCAACTTATATTATATTAGTCATAATTATTTTAATTGTTTATTCATGGTGTATTTTGTATTATGGTATTTGTATGAGTAATAGTTTGTATTTGTTTTGTCTGTTTTTACTGGGAATGAGTAAGAGATTGTATTTGTTTTGTCTGTTTTTAGTGGGAATAATAGATTTTTAGGGACAAACTGGTGATGAAATAGTGCCTTTGAAGTAAGATAAGATTATAAATTGAACTCTGCTGTTGATGATTGACAGCAAATAATTGTTATAGTTTAAATTGTTGATGCCAAACAACGAAGTGCAATAAATGTTTCTTATATATATACGATTCTCTTATATTTTTATATCACTTACTTTATTCCAACTTTGTTATGAAGGAGATGAGGTAAAACTCCATTAAATGAATCAAACCCCCCTATTTGGAGTTATTGCGTCTGATTTGCCCCTGATATACACAATGGAAGTTATGATTCAGCCAATTTTGAAGATGAACATCCTTTCAATAATTAAAGTCATTTTCATTTCTAAACTATCACTGTAAAATTCCTATTCTATTGCCAAAAGATGGAGAAGTGTTCAGTATTGGTAGGGTTCATGTGAAGACACTGTTAGTTTTTTATTTTTAGAAATATTTGGAAATCAATGATTTGCTGAATTTTAAACCCATTTTTAAAGTTCAGAAATAAGCAATTCAAACAAATTTATTAACAAGTACTTGTGTTTTACCCCTTTTGAGCCCTTAATTCCGCAGCTTTGACCAGAACGCTCCAATTCAATCCAAACTTTGTTGGTGATATGGAATATTATTATACAAATCCACACACTTTTACCTAGTTATTGTCTAGAGAACAGATAAATGTTTGCTTTTGCCCCTTTTTTGAACCAACTTCTCCAGTCGTTAAGGAATAACCCCCTAAAATAAATACCAACATTCATTTTGTGAATTGGAACTCTTTGGTACTATTTCATATTGAGCTATAAACTCAAGTTTTTGCCTGGAAAACAAATGATTTTGGAGGACAAAACGGCCATACTAATTTACATCTGCAAAATTTTAAGGTCATATAAAAACTTCAACTTCATAAAAATTACTATGCTTTGGTTCATTGATGATGTTTATCGTGTTAATGGATTAATGGGTGTTTAAGACCGGTAAACTAATGTTGACCTAAAACCTTCTTTTTTGTCACATTTTCTCACTCATTTTAAGTAACATTTTAACTATATTTGGTGTATGGGATCTTTAAAATGTTTTTATATTCCATAGATAGGTCTCTCTGACTTTTACTTCATTTTCATGCATCAGACATCAAGTTTTCTTGATAAGTGTATTTCTGAAATATGAATAAGCAGTAAGTCAAATCAGATACATATATATGTGTATATATGTCTCTGGTCAAATATTTTGATGACTGGAATGATTGTTAGGTGTAAATGTCCTTATAGCAGGTTCATCTGATGGTTGATTTATAATAGTAAAGATTTTGTGGTTAGGTTTATTTTGCATCTTGGATCCGAGACTACTATACCAGAATTTTGTGTATTGAATGATTACACGCTGTATATGTCCGTCTGGCAGGGTTTATCTGGGCTTCATTGTCATGGTTCATTTTAAAAACATTATTTTATTAGTTTATATGGTTCAGTCTATTTCTCAGATACTGTAAGGTCAAATAGATTTGACATGTGGAGTTATTGCATTGTATATGTTCCAGACCGTATGAGTATTTGAACCGTATTTTTTAAATGTTTTTAAAATACCCATACGGTCGGACCGTACGCGTACAGAAATACATGTACCGGTAAACGAAATTGAATATTGCTCACTGAATTGGTTATTGATTTGGGGATGTACGGCGGTCGGGCAGTCGGGTGGGCGCCAATCAAATGTTGTCCGTGCATATCTCATGAACCGTTCAACCAAAGCTTTTTAATCATTTTAATTTTAATTTTAATATGTTGTTTCTGACAACTAAATGAAGTTTAAGTTCAATAATGGCGATTTTGACTTTTACCGTTCATGAGTTATGGTTCTTGAAAGTTTGAAAAATGGAGTTTCCAGTCGTGTCCGTGCATTTACGCATGAACTGTTCTACCAAAGCTTCCCAAATTTTAATATGTTGTTACTGATGACAAAATGGAGGTCAAGTTCAATAATGAAGATTTTGACTTTTACCGTTCAGGAGTAGTGGTTCTTGGAAGATTGAAAAATGGTGTTTCCAGTCGTGTCCGTGCATTTACTCATGAACCATTCGACCAAAGCTTTTGAAATTTTAATATGTTGTTACTGATGACAAAATAGAGGTCAAGTTCAATAATGACGATTTTGACTTTTACCGTGCAGGAGTTATGGTTCTTGAAAGAATGAAAAATGGACTTTCCAGTCGTGTCCGTGCATTTACTCATGAACTGTTCTACCAAAGCTTCCCAACTTTTAATATGTTGTTACTGATCACAAAATAGAGGTCAAGTTCAATAATGACGATTTTGACTTTTACCGTTCAGGAGTTATGGTTCTTGAAAGATTGTAAACTGTCGTTTCCATTCCCGTTGTTGCATTTACTCATGAACCATTCAATCTAAGCTTTTCAAATTTTAATATGTTGATACTGATGACAAAATGGAGGTCAAATTTGATATTGACGATTTTCACTTTCACCATTCTTCAGTAATGGTTCTTGTGATGTTGCCAGGACACAAATAAATATAAATAAATCCGGTTTGCTGTCGTTGTGACCAGCCTCTTGTTGGTTATTATCTTGAATATTATTATAGATACAGATAAACTGTTAATAGCAAAAATGTTAAGCAAAGTAAGATCTACAATAAGTCAATTTGACCAAAATTGTCAATAGACCCCTTAAGGAACTATTGCCATTTAAAGACTTTTTTCACAATTTGTTTATCATGTTGACTTACTTTAAAAAATCTTCTCCTTAGAAACTGCTGTATTAATTTCAGCCAAACTTATGCTAAATGAGTTTCAGAGTATCTAGTATAAATTTTATATTTTATATCCTTGTATGTCAAGAAACATAGCTCCTATGGCTAAAATAGAACATAGGAGAAAATGATTTTTTTTGCTTTTGAAGAAAATAGGATGATTCAAAGAACATTTAAATAAATTGAAAAGCCAAAATAATCATTGCTGAGAGATTTAACCCAAAATATAAGGTGAGCGATTCAGGCTCTTGAGAGCCTCTTGTTTTTATATAATTTAAGATTTTCTTTTCACCGTCAGTTTCCCTTTTTAAATTGAGTTTTTTTTTCTGTAGGAATCTAGAAGAATGGGAATTCTCGCCAATTGGAAAAAAGTTGTTACAGTTGATAAGATATTTGAAGTACTTAAGTCTGTACACGAGGGAACTAGGGATCATACAGGATACCATAAATTGTACAAGGACGTTGAACAAACGTTTTATGGGATTCCCAGAAAAGCTTGCATGGAATTCATCAAAGAATGTGTTCAGTGTGCATGTAAAAAGCCACAAAGAAAAGTTGCTCCATTGACGCCTATCACATCCAAATATTTTATGCACATGGGGCAGTTAGACTTAGTTGACAAACGTGCTGACCCAGACGGGCAATACTGTTGGATCGGTCACTACATTGACCATTATACAAAATTTAATTTCTTCTGGCCTCAGATGAATAAGTCTGCAGATGAAGTAGCACACAATTTATCAGTGCATGTGTTTTCTGTTGTTGGTCTTCCGTCTATCATTCAGCATGACAACGGAAGAGAGTTTTGCAACGCAGCAATAAGAGAAACTTTAAAACTTTGGCCCGGCGACGGATATGTTAAGATAATAACAGGAAGACCTAGGCATCCAAGAAAATTTTCCCAGATTATTATGTAGGGTTGATGATATCATCGGAAAAGATGCAAGTTTGTACAAGCTATCATGCGAATTTGGTATATTGAATTCATGTTATGATATGGGTGATATTGAACTTTTGACAAGGAAAATTGAAACTGAACATTAGAGTACAAACGGAAATTCCTTGAATGCGGCCGCAAAACAAGCAAGTTTTTCTCTTGCAAGTAAGAGATGCAAATGTAAAGGAACATGCCTGACAAAGACATGCAAATGTAAGAAATCAGACGTTCCTTGTGGCAGCAAGTGTCACCCGGGCCGAGAGTGCCAAAACAGGATTTCGATAGACAATTAATTTCAGAACTATTCAATTCAATTAAATGTTCACTAGTTCACTTTATTTATTTAATTGTAATAAATTATTAAATGTTGATTTGTAAAACTCAATAAAAGTTTGTTGATAAATGTTTGTCTAAAATATACCCATGCATACGGTCCAAATACCGGTATGGTCCAGCTCGTACTAGACCGTATGAGTATACTCGTACGGTCCAAATACTCATACGGTCTGGAACATATACATATCAGTCAGATAGTGTTCATCTCCCCTTTAATGATTAATTTTAATGAATCATTTAGTCCAGATAAGATAAAATTTGTTTCTCATAGTGCTATTGGCAATAGTTTAACTTTATTCTATCACTAAACAAATATTTGTACTAAACAACTAGCTCCTTAAGGCCGTGTTCACACCAAACGCTGTGTACAGTAAACATGTTTACATTTAGTTTAATGTAATGCACACTAGTTTCACATTAAATTTGTTCACATTTATACACCTTGTGTAGCTACCTGTACGTAAGTTTTGTTCACACTTGTAAACTATATGTCATTTAAATGTTCATTACGTAGAACATAATTCAAATTTTCGAGCAACTTTTCTAGCAGTTAGGGAATGACCATTTGACTTTAAAAAAAGGGGGGGGGGGGGATTTACCACAATTAGATTTTTTTTTAAATCGGGTCATACAGATGATTAGAATGAACAAATATTCTGAATCCAAAGTTTGCCAATACATTAAAGATTCAAATATTGAATTGGTACCATAGAAAAAATAAATAAATATAAACTTTTGCCTGAGAAAAAATTCTGACTCATATGTCTCGATTATGCATTAAAAACGTAGGCTGCATCAGCTTGCTTACAGATCAGACGAAGAAATAGAATCGCGATGTTAAGGATCACTACATTTCTATCTTTTCTGTTTGTTTCAAATGGTATTTTTTCTCCAAGGAGTATTTAACAAAAGGAGGGGGTTATGGTTTTTTTCTAACTGTATTTTAACGGACTTGAGATACTGCACAAACAAAAAATTAGCCTCACCCTTTTTCAGTGATGCATTTATGAATGAATCGTTGTTTGAGTAAAGACCAGTGGCAAATATTTCTGTCAGTGTGTACGTTCAGTCGATTCGGGAAGACCTTTTCAAATGAATAATGTGTTCGGCAATAATGATGGATGAGTCTTGTTTGTCTTGATAAGGGGTTAATAAGGCTACGTAATTTTTTTTTATAACAAATAAATATATTTAGTTTAGACAAATATTTCTGCAAAGAACTTTATTAATAAGTGTCAATTGTATATAAAAATCGCTTCTTTTTTAAATATAAATGGGAAAACTAAAGTTCTGAATGTCTTGTTTTGTGAACACTTAACCTACACAAGGCCTACATCGACTATCGACTGCATGTAGACAAAACATGATTTACACTACATGTAAACATTGAGTTTTATCAATGAGAACGTAATGATGTTTAGTTTATGTGTGAGTTACATTAACACAACACCGAGTTTAGGTCAATGTGAACACGGCCTAAGAAAGGTCACATTAGTAAAATGTATACCCCTGTTCAAATGTTTTTAGTCAAATCGATCGAGAGGAAACACACCCGGGTAACAAACACAACCCGAGGGAATCACATCAACTGGTAGAGGAAGACAACGAAACAACAGAAACAATTAAACATCAGAAACATTGAAGTTAGTTTCTTAGATTATATAAGCCAAAATTATTGTACTGTGCAATATGTCCATCTTTTGGGATTTATTTTACCTTTAAATTACCTCCTTTGATTTCTATTTTTAATACATCGTGTCTAAATATTTCCAAATGTGTAGGATAAGCTATAAGTATAATCATTCAAATCAACTTTTAAAATCTATTCAACATTTTGATCGTCTGTTTTTAATGCAGAAAAAAATAACTCTGTCATTTAAACCAAGTCACGATTACACTGCAAACATCACGATTAAGTATAATGTCTAAAACAAAATGGAAATTTACTGACAAAATACAGTAGTTTCATTCTAATTTATTAAATTATCAAAGTGCTATTTTGTACATTCATGTTTAATATCACCAATCACTCATATCCGTTCAGTTATCTAATCAGATGTTTGCTTGTTACAGATGTCACAACGGGCTAAATAGTGTTTCCAAGGACAGATATAACAACTTCGAAATAGGTTTTTAATACTAAAACTATGATATGTTGAGATAAAACCAAGTTATGACACTTCTCTTCCATGGAGGAGTGCCAAATGATAAATACACTAATACTTTAGAATCTGCGTTACTATTTTTGAAGGTGTGCATTATTATGACAAAACCAATAAGACTTTAGTGCTTTTAAAATAGTCACGGAACACAAAAACGCAACTAAAATAATGACAAAAGACACAAAGTAAGAGTTCGCAGTTACTGAAAGCTATTAACTACATATGAATAAATCATGTTTCCCCGAATAAACTATCAATCAGTACGTCCAAAAGATTTGTCATAAACAGTTTGAGAAAAGTAGGACTATGTGAAACGACATCATAGAAGTGGCGGATATCGACAATATCAAAGACCATATGCTGTCATGAATGTATATCAGTACATGGTTATGTTTCAATTTATCATAAATGATTGGTTATCTTTACCTTAACTCAGGACTACCTTCAGACATATTGTTTTTTTTGTCAGCCGTTGTTAGGTTGTTTTTACCTGGACCCTGCAATACCTTTTTTACATATCGTTTTTTTTCAGTCCTTTTTCCCTCGACTGTTGACTATTATTTTTACATATTGTGTGTTTTGCTGCCATTGATTGTCCGTTGTACCTGCACCCAGGACTCACTCTAACTTCTTACATATTGTTTGGTTTTTATCTGCCGCTGTTTGGCCGTCTTTACCTAGACCCAGTACTACCTTCTTAAATATGTTTCAACTGCCATTGTTTGTCCGTTGTACATGCACACAGGACTACCTTCGTATATGTTGTTTGTTTTTGTGCCTTTTTTGTCCGTTTCTATGTGTACACATGAATACATTCATACATATAGTGTGGTTTTGCTGCCATTGTATGTATATTGTTCCTGAACTTATAAGTTGTCTGATTGTTGATTTATATTTTCGAATGATGTCCTTATACCGATGATGAAATTTACTAGACTTCATGACTAGTTTGTGATATTGAAAACCCTTGTTTGATAATTTTTCAGTTATACTATAAGTTACATAGTGTGTTAGTGACCTAATATGATATATACAGGGTCAGTAAATTCCATATGGGGTGAGAGTGAAGCTCGAACCCCATATGGAATTTATTTACCCTCTATATATCATATTAGGTCACTAGCACACTATGTAACGAATTTATCTTACCGACCATCTTTATTTGTGGAATTTAGACTAAAGTTGTCTTATTTGCTATCATAACACATCTTATAAAAAGTTTTCAAGTGTTCAATTTTGAGAACCTTCTTCAATTGGTCTGCACTTAATTCATAATGTAAACGACAAATATCTATTATCAATAACCTTGATATAACAATATTAAACAGATCGTTCAATATTTTTAATAATCAAACAATGCCTAAGTTGTACATCCACTACTAACCTCATATTGAATATATACGGTCTCCACGAGGTTACTATTAACCAATCATGTTCCTATAAATGTATAGGAGGTAAGATAAAGATATTTCTCTCGTTGAAATCAAATTCATTGTCACATACATGAGCGAACCGAACCAGTTGAGATATATAATCACCATAAGATGGTGACAAAGAAACGTTGAAAATGTATAATTACCAATTCATTTTTCATGAATTTTATATTGAGCTTCCCGTTAAAGATATAGATATCAAGACCTTGGATATCCATTTGACGTTACTCTGTACTTTTACATCCCTTCAATGTGTTATTGCTTATGGTAACTTTTGTATTCTTGTCTTTAATTTTTGCTTACTATATTTGCTTTGTCTGTATGCCTTTTTATGTTTTTTGTATACCTATGACGTGCAGGGTTTCCCCTGGGTCAATTATTTTTTTCGCCACCTCTTTCGCCAAAACAATATATTTTTCGTCAAGTAACACAAATATATTTTTCTTTTAAAATTTTCCTATTCTGAAAATTCCACACTACTCAATTGAAGTTTACAATAAATCAAAAGGTCATCAAAATTACACAGAATATAAAAACAACGATAGCATACTATGGAACCAAATTGATACCATAAATCAAGAAATTGACAGTATAAACTCTGCTATAGGGAGCCATTCTCCATTCTTCTCACTGGACCTATACAGAAACTCAAAATATAAGAAAGGCAAGCACAGAGATAGTTCTCGAAGGCACATATACAATTTCAACTTCTACACTGACGGCATTCATCCTAATCATCTCTTATCAAAAGTTTGGCCAAAACGAACGACAAATCAAATTTCACGAGACTGTTGGTACTGAAATACACCTTTGGAGTAAGTGTGGGCTTTCTACGCTAAACTCCTCGCAACAACCTATTAACTAGTCATCAAAACAACTACTCATCAATTTTTGGTCAGTCGTGGGCTTTCCACGCTAAACCACTCACTGAAAAATCAATTCATAAAGATAAACAAAAAGGATGGCGACGGGAGGTTCTCCAAATATTTCACAGACCATGGTACCATCCTCTACTTCAACTCTACGTAGAAGCAATAGATCAAAGTCAAACATATCTCTGATCCAAAAGTCAAAAAAATATGAACTTAATAAACAAAAGGCCATTGACAAAAAGAGAAATGATTGTAACTCACCACATATAAGATATGAAATGAAACAGAGAAACAATTTCTGCATAAGTTTTAGTACTGCAGCATATGAATTGGTTAAAGAATTTCTACATAAATATTTTGACAAACAACAATGTCAAGAGGAGTATGCAATAGCAGTCGAAAATGGTTTAGACAAATCCAACGCCATTGTTGAGACAAGATTTAGGTTATACAACAAAAATCGGCAATCAACACAAGTATACAGTAAATTGCTATAATACAACATCTAGAGTCTTGGTCAATGGGGTCAAAATGGATAAATTTTTTGACAATGTTCTACCAATCATACTAGAACTAATTACAAGTAATGAATCAGAACTAGACTCTGTAAACAATGACATTCAAAGAACACTACAACCAATCGAGGTAAACCACTGGAGTAATATCTCACAAAATAAAGATATTCCATATACAACTGAGCAAAGCAGTATAGAGTATACCCGAATCTCTCAAACCGAGGACCAACAGAATGTCACAATTTACTTCTGTCCTATGTGCAATGAAAGAGCAGGCGAACGTACTGTTGGTTGTGAGCAATGTGATGAATGGATACATTTCAACTGTGCTGGACTAAAAGACAGTGATATTGATAAGATCAAGGATAATCCATTTGTATGTCGACTATGTATTGAAAACAACCTATATAGTACTGAAATTGTCCATAACAAAACTTCTGTAAACAACGCAGTCATTGATATACTTCATTTAGATCAACAAGAACCAGCAACTGAACTCTCAAAAGACAAAGACCAATCCACGCAACCAATAGAAGATGAGACGAAAATAATCCAACAAAATATCCAGATTGGTGAAACAAACAATAGCATAGTTATAACAGAAGAAACGCAACCTAAAGACCAATATATGCTATCAACCTCCAATTCTGTACAGACATTGGCGCAAAATAAAACGGCGATAGAATTAGAACAAAGACCAACTGTAAAGGAGAAAAAGACCAACAATCCTAATAGTCTAACCCAGAGTAAAGGCCAACAAAGAAAATCTAAAGATGTTGAAGAGTTCAAAAAATACATATATGAGCTGGAAAACAGACTTAAAGATAGAGACCAGACAATAAACCTCTTGGAACGAAAAATGGCACTTTTAGAAGGTAACATACTAATAGCAAATCAACAGATAAGAAATAGTGAACAGACTTATCACATGTTCAATCAACAACCAAACAACCAAGCAAATCAAAGTGGATGCCAATCTCAATGTCAATATCAGCACCTCTCCAACAACATGCGTGCATTAGAACAACAGATGTCTCAGCATATGTGTATTACTACTGCCCTGACAACACAGCTTGCAATACAATTGCAACAGTCTCTTTCATCAACAAGGAAACAAATACCACCAGTAAATATCAATATGGTACCACAACCAGCTCCGTACATACAAGGACAACCGCATATATACCACCAATATCCGATGTATAATCATGCTTCTCAACCAAATATGCAGGCAGGACTATTCAATCAATATCATGTTCCGCAAGCTACTAACTTTGCATTCCATCCTAGTCAAGGAATCAACAACTTGAATGCAGCCCACTATAATCAGTACATACATCAAAGTACTCATGGTCATCCAAGTAGAAATCATGTTAGACCAACACAGGCTTCATATCAGAACCAAAATAGACAATCAAATGGGCAAATTCCACCACCGCCAACATACCATCAAGCCAATCTACAAAGATCATCTCATTACCATCAAAATAGAAACAACAACCAAACAATGATGACTCAACATACCAACACAAACGCTAAAGCATCAAGCAATATATTGGAAAAACAACAAGCTAATACTACACATGTATTACATGCTGACAATTCAACAGAAGGCGTTGCTCAAGTTCCAACAATTATATGCTCCGATGGACAAAACAAAATGGTGCATAGAAATAACATAAAAACTCAGCACATCACAGTTAGACAACCAAAAACAGAAAGCAAGCATCCAGAAGTAACAATAACTGAGAACTTTCAAGTGTCAGCTTCATTAGTACAATCAGAAGTAGCTTCTATGCCTGGTGAAACGATCAAGGAATCAAATCAAATAGTTCATCAGGAAGAAAATTCAATCAAACAAATGACGGGAAACAATCAAGATGCAATGGATGAAGGAAGACAGAACCAATCAAACTCTTTTTTAGAAATTCCGAGCCTCAAGAACAAACCACCAGACATCATCAGAATGGGCATGGCAACAGAAACACTCAACAGTCACGGCAGAGATTAAATATAATTACCTGCAACATAGAGAGGGTAAAGGGAAATGCAGCCTATCTTTCAGATCTAAGTAAAGAACAAGATATTATCTGTTTACAAGAACACTGGTTATGGTCTTTTGAACTTCAAAAACTGGACGAAAAATTGGCAGACTATAAGATATTTGGCCGGAGTCACGATTGTAATGAACCAATAACTAACTACCAAATTCCAAGGGGAAGAGCAGGCGTAGCTATTGCCTGGCCGCAAAAATTTGACAAAGTGATTTCAAAATTGGATGACGGGAATGAAAGAATTATAGCAATAGAGATCATGTCAGTACCTAAACCAACATGCCTCATAAATGCCTACATGCCAACAAATGCAGCACAATCTTTGGATGAATATAAGGAATGCCTTGACATCATATTTAACATCAAGAGCAAATATGATCAGTCACACAACATCATCTTATGTGGAGATCTAAATGGAACATTGATATCAACAAGAAACAACAAGCATGATATTAGTCTCAAACAATTTACTTCCGATAATGGATTAAAACCAACTCGAGACATCCTATCAAAACCTACATATTTTCACACAGATGGAAAGGCTACTTCTCAAATTGACTATATTCTGTCTAACAATGACATCCTACTATCAACCAGTATTTACTGTCAAGATCCAGTAAACACATCAACCCACGTACCAGTAAAAGCTTGTACAAATGTGTATCTAGAAATAAAGAAGAACAGTAAATCTAAAGCAAATTCAGTAGCATATAAATTGATATGGGAAGAAATGGATAAAGACATATACATAAATGAGATTGATAAACATCTTCAATACCTTCCATCCGATGTAACTACAGTTGATGATAAGATAAAATGTGTCATGGGAATTCTACACAAAGCTACCAAACTAGCAGTACCATCAAGAATTATCAAATTAAATGGACCCAAAAGAAAAGCTTCCCCTGATGTTAAAAGACTTATAGGAATCAGCAAAAACAAACATAGGCTCTGGAACGATGCAGGAAGACCACGAGAAGACCATCCTCTCTTTAAAGACAAAAAGGAAGCCAAAAGAAATTTCAGAAAACAACAAAGAAAAGAAACTGCACTAGAAAAAGAACAATTCATTCAAAAACTTGAAGAAAATCCAAATGACCTAATATTCCACCAACTTATCCGAAGAAATAGATCAGAAACTTCAAAATCTGACACTGATTTAATTTTCTAAAGATGGGAGAAGAAGAAGCTATATCCAAAAAAGAACAATGCGAATTGCTAGCAAAATACTTTGAAGATTTGGCCCAACCAAAAGACAACGTTAACTTCAACAACGAAAAACTTCTGAACTATGAGAAAAGATGTAAGATCATAAAAGAAATCGCAAAGGCTTCAACCGACGCAGAAGTTACCATAACTAAGGAAGACATCAGGAAAGCTATAAATCAACTCAATGCTAAGAAAGCAGCAGACGAATATGACTTAGCCTCAGAACATTTGAAACACTCAGGGGAAAGCTTGCATGAAATACTACAAGAAACATTTAACCAAATTCTATTAGAGGAAAAAGTACCATCAACGTTTAAAACCGGAACAGTATCTCCGATTCTGAAGAAAGGAAAGGCATTCTATGAGGTAGAAAATTACCGTGGTATAACAGTCACATCAATTATTGGAAAAGTATTTGAATATATCATTTTGGATAAAGCTAATTTAATGAAATCAGGTCAATCTCCTTTACAGTTTGGTTTTACACAAGGACTGTCGCCAAACATGGCAGCCCTAATACTTTCGGAGGCATGCTCAGAGATAACAGGAAAACAAACCATTTTCGTCACAACGATCGACAGTCAAAAGGCATTCGATGTTGTAAGTCACGTAATACTGATGGACAGACTATATCACTACGGACTAAATCTGAATTTGTGGAACATTATCGAGGAGCTATATAGCGGCGTAACATCAACAGTAAAATGGAAAGGAGAAACAAGTACAAGCTTTGAAATACACCAGGGCGTGCGTCAAGGAGGTGTCCTATCTACTCACCTATATAAGGCCTACATAAACGAACTGCTTCTTGATTTGCAAAAACGAAATCTAGGTTCTCATATAGGCAACAATTATGTTGGATGTCCTACTTGTGCAGATGACATCGTACTTTTATCCCTCAATAGAGAAGAAATGCAAGAAATGCTGAACATTGTCGATAACTACTCAAAAGACCATCGATTTAACATCCATCCTCAAAAGAGTAATGTTATAATAAAGACTGGAAATAAACGTAAAGATCCTGAAGATAGCGATGCTTTTAAAATGGGGAACAATGATTTAAATTATACGGATCGTACAACCCACCTAGGGCTTACAAGATCAATAAAAGATGAAACCCGAATAAATGTAGATGATAGCATCAGTTTAGCCAGAAGAACATTATACTCGCTCATAAAGACTGGTGTACATGGCTCAAATGGTTTAAATCCTAAATCTTCATATAGGATCTATCAAGCATACGTCCTACCAAGGCTACTGTACGGGCTTGAAACACTACATGTGAATTCTAAAGAAATGTCGCTTCTTTCAAGCTTCCACCTCGATACCTTGAGAAAACTTCAGTCTCTTCCGAAAAGGACAGCATTTGCATCAGTATACCTACTTCTGGGAGCTCTACCGCTTATTGCTGAAATTCACAAAAGACAACTTAGCCTCTTATTTGGTGTTCTCAATAGCGACAATGAAACTATTAGATCACTAGCTATGCGTCAATATATGTCCGGAAGATCAACAAGCTTCTTCACCAAAACAGCAGAAATTTTAGAGATGTACAATCTACCTTTCTTTCTGGAAGTATGCGAAAAGAAGTATTCAAAAATAGAATGGAAAAATGGACAAAATCAGCAATAAACGGTCATTGGACAAACAAACTACGCCTAGAATGTGAAGAAAAATCAACTCTACAAAATTTAGCAATTTCGAACTTAACAATAGGTGTCACACATCCTGTTTGGGCTACAGTTTCTTCATCAGTTTCAGATATTAGAAAAGCAATTACAAAAAGCCGCATGTTAATGGGAACCTATCTATTACAAGCTCATAGACAAAGATTTAATCAGGCCGAAGTAGACCCGATTTGTCCAAACTGTAGAACTGAAAACGAAGACCTATGTCATGTGTTAACAACTTGTCCATTGTATATGAACATCAGGATAGCATTATACACTCCAATTAAGAACTTTATAATGAGTATTATATCTGAATCAACATGGGCAACTCACTTCAGTAACCGTGAGGCAATATGTACACTTATAGTAGACTGTCAAAGCTTCGCAAATCTGAACATTATACCGAACAACCCAGAAATACTTGGAAAGATTGAAAATATGTCCAGAATATACTGCTATGAAATTCACAAAAAGAGACTATCAGCCGAGATATAACACTTCCCTAGGTATCACAGCTCCCCATAAAGACACTATTGACAATATATACCACCATGTGTCTATATCTGATATATATATCATAAATAGTAAAATAGTTGCCGTTAAAATACTTTAGTGTGATGTTTATGCATAACTATTTAGAACGTTAATATCTGCTTGCTTAACTATAATATACACCATATATACAAGCCTGTGTACTGCAAGACTTTAATATTTGAGTACAATGTAGAACTAACTCTTATAACGCAAAAAAATAAATCATTGCTTATTAACAGAGATATCAACATTAGTTAGACAATAACCATCTGTAGCATCTTCTAAATGCATAGTATTTTGGCTTGCTCTTCTTGGCTCCCATATGAATGAAGACCTTTTAATTCATAAACTCTATCATGGCCAGTGAATTCAACAGCCAAAATAATTCGTAATCTACATCCTGGATAACGAATGGGTAATCCGTGTATATAATATGTACATTTCTGTAAATAAATTTTGTGCCTGTGCAACGTTCTGGTGGAGGATTTCATTACAATTTGGAATAACTTGTGAATATGTTAACATTTTTAAAAACTAATCCGTTAAGGGAACACAGCTAGCTGTGTGTGCTCCAACGCTGGAGGGATCTACATAAAGAAGAAGAAGAAGATTCCGAGTATTGTCTGATAGGTAAAGTTAGAGAAACTCGGAAAAAGTAAATAAACAAGATGGATGAAAATAAATCTTATATATATTTCTTTCGCCAAATTCTTTCGCCAATGACAAATTTTAATCGCCACAATTATTATTTTTTCGCAAATTGCGAAAATGGCGACCGCCAGCGGAAACCCTGATGACGTGGCTCTATACTTATACATGCCGTTTTTTTTGTTATTGTGCTATAGTAAATTTTTGTATTCTTGTCTATGTTCTTTGTCTTACTGCCTTTTTGGAGGCTTTTTTTGTTTGGTTTATTTTGATTAAGACTATGACACAATGTTGACTGATGTACCCTTATTTTTGACATTTTTACCTAGAAATATCTCTGATTGTTTTGTTCAGACATCGTTGTCAATATAATGAAATTTAAAGCGACTGTCATCATGGTCAATACTATGTAATTTAATACGACTGTCATACAAGTGAGAGGTTTTGAGAGCTATTAAACCAGGCTCAATCAACCATTTTCAAGAAAAGAAAATGTCTGTATCAAGTCAGGAATATGACAGTTGTTTGATGTATTTGAGCTTTAAATAAGGGAATTTCCGTTTTGAATTTTCCTCGGAGTTCAATATTTTTGTGATTTAACTTTTTTTTTTATACATACTGTGTTCTATAATTGTCATTATTTGTTCGTTTTACCTGTATTACTGCCTCTTTGGAGGCTTTTTTGTTTGGTTTATTTTGATTAAGACTATGACACAATGTTGACTGATGTACCCTTATTTTTGACATTTTTACCTAGAAATATCTCTGTTTGTTTTGTTCACACATCGTTGTCAATATAATGAAATTTGATGCGACTGTCATCATGGTCAATACTATGTAATTTAATACGACTGTCATACAAGTGAGAGGTTTTGAGAGCTATTAAACCAGGCTCAATCAACCTTTTTTCAAGAAAAGAAAATGTCTGTATCAAGTCAGGAATATGACAGTTGTTTGATGTATTTGAGCTTTAGATAAGGGAATTTCCATTTTGAATTTTCCTCGGAGTTCAATATTTTTGTGATTTTACTTTTTTTTTTATACATACTGTGTTCTTTAATTGTCATTATTTGTTCGTTTTACCTGGACACAATAATTTGTCCATACATATTGTGTGTTTCAAATACCATTATTTTTCTACTTTTACATGGACCCAGTACTACCTTCATACCTATTGTGTGTTTTGTGGCCATTGTGTGTCTGCTTTTACTAGGATCCAGGACTACCTTCATACATGTTGTCATTTTTCTAGCAGATCGGTTCGGATTATATTCATTGACGTCTTCGCTTGCACATTAACATTTGTTTATTTTTGTTGAACCTACCTACATTTTTTATAAAAAAAGTACCACTAAATAAATAGAATAAAATACAAAGTGGCACAAAACATCAAGCATTTCAGCAATGTTAACGCTCATTTGTTAATCAACAAAAAAGAATCTGCGTTTAGAAGACTTTGGTATCTTTTGTATAAATAAATAATGATAGAATTACAGTATTGTCTCGCTATTGATAATTTAAATTATAACTTTGGTAATGTAAATACATTAAGTTATGATATGTCCCGTGAATTCACGGAAAAACAAAACAATAATGTGCTAACGTAAGAAAATATACTCTCTAGTTGTCGACTTCATTAAACTTAACGACACAAGAGATGATTTAAGCTTCCCAATTGTGACCTTTTCATTTTAAACCTAGAGATCCAAATAGTGAAGTTGTAATCATCAATTTGTAAATATTACGAACGCCATCACGAGTTGGTCGACCGTTATGGAATATTCGTTATACAGATGATATCGGATATGTACCTTATGTCGTAACTATAATCCCCTTCCCTTTACACGAATATGACCTACCGAAGTAGACTATTTAACGGCTTTGTAACACCATGAGCAACACGACGGGTGCCACTTGTGGAGCAGGATCTGATTCTTCTTGCAGAGCACCTGAAATGGACCCTAATGTTTTGGTGGGTTCTGTGCTGTTTTTGTACCCCTATTTGTGCCATTTTGTTCATGCGTCATTGTCAATATAATGGAAATTGCTGCGACTGTCGTACAAGTGAGAGGTTAAGCGCTTTAAAACAGGTTGGATCCACCGTTTTCTACATTTGAGAATGCCTGAACTAAGTCAGGAATATGACAGTTTCTGTCCATTCGTTTGATGTGTTTTATCTTTTGATTTTGCCATTTGATGAGGGACTCTCCATGTTGAATTTTCCTCGGAGATCAGTATTTTTGTGATTTTACTTTTTAATGCTGTTTCATATGACACGCATATTTATCACAACGTACAAAAACATATTTAAAACAACAACAAAAAATTCTTATATAATATATTTAAATGCGATAGCCATCTTACAATTATGATGTCTGTTTTAAGTGCTATCACATTTTAAACCTATTATATCAGATTATGCCGTTTTAAATTGAGTTAATTCACACGCTTAACAGAATATATAAATACCCTAATAAGAGGATCCTCAACAGAGATAGATGTTACATTGTTAAAAGAAGATGTATATTTTTAACTTGTTGGTTTTAATGTTAGCATGTAAGTAACTATTTTTTAATATTATTTGTATTCCTTTATTTGAAGTAAAAGACATGATATATATGCGTCACACACATTATTGTTAATTTAATTGAGTTCTTGAAATCCTCAGAATAACTAATTCTAATTTATTATGCAGTGGCTGAATTTACATCCCTTTTGTATTAAATGACATACCAACTCTGATTTTTTGTCATAATATACAAAAGTTGTATATTAAGGATGTTCGCTACTCATTATTTTGACACAGTTTGCGCACCGTAGTTGAGAACGAATGCCGTAATATATTTTTTATTTTTCATAAATTTAAAACAATGTATTTGACTCAAAGTTATCAGATGTTATATCTTACCTTATTTTTAGTGAAAGTTTAATTTTAAAACAATTTTAAATGTGATCGCCTTTTAGAATTTTTGACCACTAAATTTTCATTCTCAGTTAACTGAGGTACTTTCATTTTTATATGCAAAGAAATAACTTAAATATGTATAAAGACAGTTTACTGTTTTGCTATTACGAAATTTAAGGTCACTAGTGCTTTGAGGTCTTTTATCATGCAATGCATACAAAATTCTCAAAAACTCATTTTCACCTGTATGTAAAACTATTTCACATTTTTTTCTACACCTGACTCACACCTCAGCTTGGGAAGGTATTTTCAGTAGATGCTGTATTTTTTGTCCAATCACACTATTTAGATACATTGACCAAGAGCAACTGAGATTACAGAATGTTAATAATACCGTGACACCTTTATCAAAACTTAAAAGTAATAATAATTGATGAAGTGATAAAAGCGATAAAATGTCGACAACACCTTGATGTCATTCTCATTGTAGGTTTTGCTCAAGCTGTACCTCCACCCATTCCTTCACAAAGATGTACAGAGAGAATTGGCGAATTATTAGAAGAATTTGCTTCACAAGAGACAATAGTAGATATTGAAAGTTATATACAGACAAATACTCAAACAGACGAATATATTTTTGATGAAACTTTGGTAGATGCTTACTGTAGGTGAGAAATAACTTTAATCTCCTACATGTAGTTTATGTTTACAAACACACTCCGAAACAGTGGTGGTGGTGCTTCGCTAAACTATCATCATCGCATCTCTCGGGTTTCTTTCATAAATTCAATGTATTGTACCAAAGAGGACGTCACCACTGTTTTGGAGTTTGGTTAACTAAGTGTTAAGTGGATATTCACCATTTAATTTATGAGTATCAAAAAGGATATTTTAGCTATTTTCATATTTATTCTTTCTTTTTCTGTATATGAGGTCATATGGCCTTGATATGCCTCAACGTTATGTATACTTTAAAAAACTTCATGTCTTAACTGTAAAGATGTTCTTTATGATAGATTTTATATTCCAGCAAAAAATATTCCATAAGAATTGTTTCTTAGGCTTTTGTTTTCTATGTTGTGTCTTGTGTACTATTATTTGTCTATTTGTCTTTTACTCTTTTTGCAATGGCGTTAACTTGTTATTTCATTTTCGATTTATGGGTTTGACTGACTCTCTGGTATCTTTTGACCCTCATGTTTAGACATAACGGGATTCAATCCGAATTCATGAAATGTATTTCGAACTGAATCAGACACAGAAAAAGGTCATACAAACTTAAAATCTATCGTTATGACAAAAAAAAGCAAAACAAATGCAATTGTTATTGGCAAAGAAGGTTTACAGTCACTATCGCGATTTTTTTGACAAATACAGTCTGTTGGTGTGTCAACTCACTAACGGCATGTACACGTCACGAATCTTAGATCTTCATATCTCATTTAACTCGGCTGCTCGGTTATTTGTTTTTTATTCTCCATTCTGACATTTTGATTGAGGTGTTAATTCGCTTGGTAGTTGATACATGCATAGAGAGATACTATTAATTACTCTGTCTTATCATCCAGGCTCGTTTCTTTTTTGAGCTCATGCAATTTCTTTAGTTTTTTGTTGGCTACTTTGATTTGTCTCTTCGATAAACCAAGCCCACAAAACATAACAAAATATTTCCACCAAAACCTACGGTTGAACTAAACTTTTAGGAATTTTGGGTCTCAATACTCTTGAACTTTGTACTTTATTTGACTTTCTTTTAATTTTTTTTTGATTCGAGCGTCAATGATGAGTCTTTTGTAAACAAAACACGTGTCTGGCGTAAATACAAAATTTAATCCTGGGAGCTATGATGAGTTTATATAAAGGTAGATCTTGCACAAGAATTCGTGAAGTAAGTCGTTATATACATGCTTACAAGTAACAATTCGGATAATAAGTCAAATTTAATGATGTCACAATTGAGAAAAGGGATGTGAATGTGGTGATATAGCGGTAGCAAATAGATTTGAAGATTCTGCGGGTTAAACAACGACGATTCAACACAAAAAAACTTGCATTGAATAGTGGTCCAGGGTATCTTCTGATTGGCTGAATTCACCGGTTTTTCCTTGCACTAACTTTAAGAAATCTGTGGAAAGTAACTTAATCCTGGTATCTATGACGAGTTTATTTGGTGTCGACGACCACTGCTGTTGGAATTAGGGACACAACAATCTTGATCACGATCTTTCCTCATCTTGATAATTCAAGGAACTCTTTCTCGTCTTCACTCATACCTGTTACCTGTTACCTGTCCGGTAGGTTCACCCTTTCTAAGTGTCACTCCCAATGGGATTTATTTAGGTTAGTATTAAATATGTACATTATTTACAGTTGTACATTTAAACTTTTAAAGTAATAATACCTGTACAGTAACACCATAAACCAACTACTTTCATTTGATACACTGATATAGTTCATTTAGGCAAATTTAACTCTTGTTCAACAGGGTTGTTCGTTTTGTATTTAGACCATAGCAGCTAGTTCGTGTGATATTCTCAATGTCTCTGATATTTTGATATTTGATGTTAACTATTTCCTTGATCTTTTCAGATGATGAGTCCAGAAGAAACTGCACCATTAGTCCTTCATTCACAATTTTATCGAATATCTTGTTGCCTATATTGTTTTTCACATATGATTTTAGTGTTGTTAAATATTTATCCCTTTCGGTTTTCAATGCATTGCATTCTAGCATAAAGTGTTCTGTATCTTCTGTAGCTGAATTACATAATTGGCACATTTCCTGCTCCACATTTCTACTAAACGTAGCTCTATCTACTTGGAGTGTATACGTCCTTGTTATAAGCTGTGCTTTTATTTCTTCTATTTTACTTCTAGATCTAAGGTGTTATTTGAAGTGAATTTCCATATTTGGTGAGGATTTCCAATTGGTCTTGCTTTAATGTTAATGTATTTCATTGTAGATTTTTTCCAATTTTTCCATCTCCCATTTCTCTGCCCAATAAATCTTGAATTGCACACTTGGCAGTTGTTTTCCATTTTTCTCTAGTTGGCAATGTTTGTTAAAATGTTAACCAAATACAGCATTGTTATGAATTTAAAAGCGGAATTTATGAATATTCGTTCAGAAAGAAGTATGTCTTATGCAATTGGAACATTCTCAATTAGACTGTTTTTTAGTTTGAATTGTTTAATACAAGTCATGTTGGGGCCCGTTATAGCTTGATGTTCGGTTAGAGCCAAGACTCAGTGTTTGGTCCATAATTGTATACGTTTTATACACTTTGACCTGAAGGAAAAGTTGTCTCATTGGCACTCATACAACATCTCCGTGAACGTTCAGTTGATTAATGTATAGGGAACTTCTCTGTTTTCGAAAATACAGGCTGAATTCTACAGAAAAAAAAATATTGTATGTTAAAGTGGTGCCACTGAAAAAACATTGCACCTATATTTTTATTACTCATTTCAGCTGAATTTACTAATTAGTCATAACTAGTTGATTAACTAAAGTAATATTGCACTTCCAAGGAATTGATTTAACATTTGTATGACTACTGTTCAGTGTATGGTACTGCAATTTTAAGTGTCTCTTTTTAGCTTGTTTCGCAAGGTGGTTCCATTTTTCGAAAACAACATTGCAGCTTTGAGAATATTGTGCATCAATGATCATGAAAGAAAATATTTAGAGTTAATGACGCACGTAAAGAACGTTGGTACGTCAATGTGTGATGTCGAGAAAATGAAAGGTATTTTAACCACGATTAAAAAAAATCTTTACTTTCGTTCCAACTCAATTCCTGATGTATTGAAAAGAGATCAGGTTTAACGATAAATACAGTTCTCTTTTAATGTTAACTGCAAACATATTGTTTACATATCTTCAAGCTACCCTTTTGACAGATGTTAGAGCCCTTATTACATGTGTTAGTAACAACAGATTTTGTATTACCTACCAACATGTGAAAGTAATATCAATTTTTGTATTAGAGATCTACAATCCCTTCTGACATGTGTAAGTAATAACCGATTGTATATTACAGATCTGAAAGCCCTTCTGTCATGTGCTAGTTATAACAGATTTTGTATTACAGATCTAAAACCCCTTCTGACATGTGTAACTAACAACCGATGTTGTATTACATCTCTTAAAGCCCTTCCGACATTTGAAGGTAATAACAAATTTTGTATTACAGATATCAAAGCCCTTCTGACATGTGTAAGTAATAACCGGTTTTGTATTAGAGATCTAAAGTCCCTTCTGACATGTTAAGGTAATATTTGATTTTGTATTACAGATGTTAAAGCCATTCTGACATGTGTTAGTAATAACCGTATGGCACAGCAAGGATTCGTTGGTTGTCTTCAGGGTACTCTACGTGGTTTGAGTTTGAGTACACCCGATTCTCTCACTTGCTCGTAAGTATATTTGACATTTCAAAATTAAGTATAGAATCAGCTTTCATCTTAGTGAAATTGTAAGAAAATAGAAATTATTTAATTGAACAACATGAATTGCTGCTTGAAAAATCAAAATATGCCATTTCCATGAGTCCGGAGAATAATGAAGTTATATGTATGTATAGTATGGAAATCTACTAATTTCAAGCTAGGTGTATACGAATTAATATTTCTTGAAATAAAAATTAAAGTTTCATGCGTTATATATTTATCTATTATTTTTTTAAAGTGTATGTTAGAAAACTGATACTTGTTAATCCTTTCGAAAGTGTTACGTACGCCTTCATGGTTTAATTGACGTTATTAAATGTCTATGTCAAATCGACAACAATCGGACAACAATCTAGTACAGACTTTCTCGATTATAACAATAAAAACATGACTAATTAGTTATCAAAAGTACCAGGATTATAATTTTATACGCCAGACGCGCGTTTCGTCTACATAAGACTCATCAGTGACGCTCAAATCAAAAAAGTTAAAAAGCCAAACAAATACAAAGTTGAAGAGCATTGAGGACCCAAAATTCCAAAAAGTTGTGCCAAATACGGCTAAGGTAACAACGAGATATTGACTTGATGCTAATCTCGACGGGTAACATTCAGACCTGAAACTGTCTCCCGTTGGGAGCACCTCGGTTTTGGTGTTGTTCGCGTTGCAAAGTTGTTAGATTTCTATGTGATGTTTTGATATTTCTATTTATTCTTTCAGTGTTTTTATTTTATGTCAATGTTTTTGTCTGCATGTTCGTCTTGCCCGCTTCAGATTAAAGTTTTTGGTCGATGCAGTGTTTGATGAATTTTTAGTCCAATCAACTTGAAACTTACTAAACGGTGACCTATAGTTGTTAATGTCTGTGTCATTTTGGTCTCTCGTGGACAGTTGTCTCATTTACAATCATACTACATATGTTCCCTATGATATGATCTTTATAATCGTAATGCCAAATTAGAGATTTTACCCATTTTCACGGTCCACTGAACATAGAAAATGATAGTGCGGATGGCCATACGTGTACTTTGGACACATTCTTGTTTTATGAATGAAATTTGAATTCATTTTGCAATCCCCTCTCTGTTTTTGGAAGAAATTTTTCTGGCCAAAGCTTTTAAAATATGACAAAATATCAAACCAAATTCAAACGATGATATGGTTTTGTTTCATACATTTGTCTTATTTCAACGAATCAAAAACATTTGTCTATACTGCAGTATAGTATCGGTATAAAGTATTGTATATTTTCAATGAAACAACTAGTATCTAATTATGTAAGATACTAACTACTAATATAAGAATAAACAGTAAATGGTATTCCAATATCGTAAACTAAAGCATTTGTGTATACTGTCTATTTCTTTTCTTGATGCTGGGCTTTGAAGCTATAATAGGGCTTGTCTATGGAACTTGAAATTTTTGCCCGATGATAATGCACTAAATACATACTAGTAGTTAACAACGAAAGTAATAGTTCATCAGCTTAACACACATATGTATACATGCGTCTCACTCCAAAGTGTGCAAGCTTACATTAGATTGTTGACATCGCAAATAAATACTGTACATGCAATTTATAAGATGTGAAAAACAAAAATATTTATATATGAACGATGCTTTTATTAATTGTAAGAATTAGTACACTTTTATTAAACAAACTGATGAATGCATTAGTTTCATGCCTTGACAAGTATTTAGTTTGAACATTTTTATTGTTTTTAAACGTAAATACACTGACACAAAACATTTTACGCTATAGGAAATCTGTAAAGACACTCGATAAAATACTGACGCACTCGAAAAAAAACCGGACTGCTCTCGAAAAAATCCAGAAATATAGAAAAGAATTTAGTCTCAAAATGTCGTTTTCAATACAACAAAAAGATTTTTTGTACAGTGTCTGTATATCTAAGGAAATATAGATTCCATGTATGCATTTACTTCGACATTTGCATTGTTATGTGTTAAACAATTGCCTTATTCTGTATTTTGGAATAAAAACGTTGTATGGCTGGAATTAAACTTTGTAATGAAAAATAAAGTCGGATTGATTAGATGTTGTTATCTAGTAAAATACTTACATATCTTATATAACTTCTTATATCAAACTCTTGTCAGAAAGGAGGTCTTTTTGTTCACACTCATCAGATTCACTCGAAAAAATGTGATCATACACGAAAAATCCCGATCAAATCTCTCGAAAAACCACGATCCTAGCCATACACTGTACCTACCGTGTTAAATATATTAAGAAAGTTAGAATTGTCTGACACCCATACGAGAATAATGAATAACATTGCTGTTTTATTTTTCAGAGAAGACGATCAAAATTACCTATCTTGGTTCACAACTGTAGCAACCAGTTTTAAGTCATGTTTTTGTCAGTTTGATTCGTGCGCGCCAGAGAGTACGAAATCAATAACAGAAATGCTCACAAGTCTTCAATTGGACACTTGTGAAATTGTTAGATATGCGGTAGGGGGACTATAATACCACAACATCAGATTTTATTCAAATTGTCTTCAGTTAATGATATGAAATAACACAATTCAGAATAAATAAAGTTCAAAGAGAAATGCTTTCAGTATCTGTTTTTACTTTTGTGAACAATATTTTATTATGAATTATACATTTTAAATTCACACCCACAAATAGGATTCAGAAAAAAGCAACAAAGTTGAAAGACAACGGTTACCTTTGGCGTATCCACTCTCTATTACGAATAAAATCAAAAAGATAGTCATTATTCAGGTTACATTCATCTACTCTCGAATACGGTGTTGTCTTCCCATTTGAAAATTAATAACACTTTTTTGAAATGTCAAATATACTCTTGAGGTTAACTTTTATTGAGGTTTCATATAGCAATATAAGCAGTTGTTATCGGTTATGAATTCTCTTTTTTTGTAGGTTTTCTGCAAAAAACTCTTTATATCTCAAATATATAGTTGACCCCATCTGGTTATCGTCTTTTATTTTCGTATGTTTACTTGTCGAAATACAATTTTGTTAATATTTCTCAATTTTGATCAATTCGAGAAAACTGACAGGGCAAATATGGTCAGAAAAATAAGTTCTGCAATAAAATTTGTTTTAAAATCCGCCAGCCTATTTTGAAGTTTAACATTTCAGACAATATCTATCTACACTTCATGTATTTTTTTAAAGTAACAGTGTCTGACATGTTGATTTTTTTCAGTTTTGGCTATAAAACACTTTACGAGCTAGGTTAATATAATAGTAAAGAAAACGAAGATGTGGAATGAGAGCCAATGATAAAAGTCTTCACAAGAGACCAAATGACTCAGAAATTAGCAACTGTAGGTCACTGCCTTCAACAAAAAGTGAAGCACATACCGCATAGTCAGCTATACAAGGCCCCGAAATAACAAATGTAAAACAACTCAAATTAGAAAACTGACGGCATAAATTCTACACAAACTAATGAACAAAAACAATTATTTGACACAATAACAAACGACAACCACTGAATTATAGTCTCCTGACTTGGAACAGGCACATACATAATGTGGTGGTGTTACAATGTTACATATTATTTCAAAACAATCCACTAGTACACAAATAGTAACTTAAGTATGTGTATATAAGATTTCTTTTTGGCAAACTGACGATTTCTTCACATGGTTAGCGATAGAGGCGCAGGTGTGGCTCTCTTTTTACACAAATTCCTCGTGCCTTTGTACAAAGTTTAAACACATCTATACTTGAGTCTTCGTTAAACTTGAAGAAAATTTCGCAACCAAGAAAATTTACATGATCATAAATAAATTGGAAAAACAGCGTATGTTACCCCAATGACTAATGTATTAAATAGAGGTTGAACTAAAGGTGTTTTTTGTATAGATTAATGTGAATTAATGCTTCAAGTTGCGATCGATTTAATACTTAAAAGAAAACTGAACTTAAGAATAAGCGAACCCCACTAAAAACTTTAGGCTGATCCTTAACGTTTAACCAACTTGCACGTGATTGCGTCCGTTAAATTTTCGAAGGGATGATTTCAACTTCACCATTTGGAACTCTTGGTATAAACTAGCTTCTTTGTGAACAGCAACCCTCTATATAAGGAAATCATGATAGGAAATACAATCCCGGGAATACCGTATCAATTGGGCGATATATATTCCGTTTGATGGCGCTGCTGGAATGTGGCTTCATAGAAATAGAAAGTTCACAATTGTGAAGATGAAATCATCTCTGTTGTCGTAAAGTTTTGTTTTAAACCGACCCTCATTGTCAATTTCTTATTGTAAGTTAAGATATGTGGCAGACTTAACTGTATCTGCAGCAACCTTCTAGTAGAAACTGCATACGGAATTAATAATTCCCCGTTGATACGGTAATTCAAAACTTGAATCTCTCCGATTATAATTTTCTTGATAGTTGCTGCTCACAAAGAAGGTTGGAAGTATTAACTATTTTAAGGACGCCGTATCTGTTTTCGCAGGTGGCAAAAAATATGTTCAAAATGTGTCCACGGCATATGAGTTTGAATATCTCCTTCTTATCTGCTGCTATTCTTTTATAGATGAGATTTAACTCAATTATCTATCCTCGATTTGCCAGATGAGCTTCAACTCATTTACCTATCTTTTTGATTTTGATTTTAAAACAGCGGTTTTAAAAATGATATACTTTAGGATACGTTTATTCAAAGGACGAGTAAGTTAGCATGGATCGTATTGCTTTGATATAATTACCGTAATTAATAGGATGTAAAATGAACCTACAGGTACAGGCAACATTTAAAGCCGAGTCCTGGTATCTATGCAATAATGTAGTTCAACTAACTACAAACATGGACTGAGTGAACGTGTTTGGAAATAAAAACACAGCAAGAAGGGACAAAGCAAAATGAACAAAAAGGAAAATTAATATTAGGGATTAAAAATATTCGTTTACCATTGATTTTGTAATAGGAAACTGAAATATCCAAATATTCGAAAGAACAGGAATAATAATTGATTTTCATATTACATTAATTTATAGAGAGTTCTTTTGGGTGGATTCAGTAGTATTTTCTGATAATTCTTGATTATTTACAGTAAAAACAAAATCATAAAGGTAAATGTCAGGTGCCATTATTCCACAAATTACTCTCAACTTTGAAGGGGTTCTATTGGGTGTATTCATGTTTCACTATTAACAAGTGATCATTACGAGTTTGACTGTCCCTCTAATATCTTGTGCCTCTCTTTCATGCTTTTAAAATAAAATGAACACTTGTATGCAATTTTACAAATAAACATTAAATTGAAAACTTGTACGGAATTTTTCATTTTTACATCAACTTGAACATTTGTACGGAATTTTACACCTCTGATTACACCAGGATAACTAATAGTATCCACCAGAGACTACTTCAATCCAAATTTTCGAATTTCGTATATCTGTTGACTTTTGTTTTCATTAAGGTATGAAATATATATTTTAATGGGTTCGAATGGGGATCTCATACTTTTTGCTATCTTACTATATTTTGGAAAATCTGTGCTCAAATTCTCAAATGAGTGGGTTTATACCATATTTCGAAGTAGCTTTGAATTATGTTTTTTTTATTCTTATCATGTATTTTATTTTATGTATAAACCTTTTCCAAATTATAAGCAGGATACAGTCTGGGTTCTTTTCAATAGAGACAAAACGCTGATATCGAATCAAGTCAAGATTCAATTTCTTTTCGATTTTATCCTTATTTGCTGTTTTCATGTGACATTTATTTGGAGGGGCGCTGTTGTGCATGCACCCGATCATGAAATTATAATACATGAATATAAAAGTCTTTCGCCAATATACTGATCACCTCAGACTGTTTCCTTATACAAAAACATAAATAAAAATGTTACGTTATTGTTTAAGTTAACTTATTTCATTATTAACGTGCATTAAGTGTTATTTATTTTATTTAAAATTTGCAGTATAACATACTGGAAAGTATATAATGTAATAATACATGTAACACGGGCTCAAGATAACGTACATAATCTTCTTAAGTGTAGTCTGCGATCAAGGTCTATCTCAGAATATTCTTAATTCCTTATCTATTTCACAGCTAAATATTGTGAAATAGACTTATTCGTAGAAGGTCATGTCCAATGTTAAAGGCCACGTGTAGTTCGTTTATCAATTGAAAAAGGATTATTATAGATATTTATATTCTTTGTTCGTAACTCGAAAAGGCAGTCATTATAAATTATTACTACATTAAAAACAAATACGATATGGCTGCCACCTTTACAGCTTTGGACTATTGTTTATTTGGTGCAGTGCTAATTGTTTCTGGACTCATAGGAGTTTACTATTTACTTAAAGAAAAATGGGGCGCCAAAGAAGCTTCAGCAGACGACATTCTCATGGGTGGCAGAGAAATGCCCGTATTCCCGGTTGCAATGTCTTTAGTAGCAAGTTATATGTCTGCTATCACTGTGTTAGGTACACCGACAGAAATGTATGTTTTTGGAAGTCAATATTATTTAGTTGCATTTTCTGGGCTACTAACATACCCTGCGACATGTTATGTTTTTCTGCCATTTTTCCACAATCTTGGATTAACAAGTGCGTATCAGGTAAGTTATTTTATAATCCTGGTACCTTTGATAATTATTTACACTACTGGGTCGATGCCACTGCTGTGTTGACATGAATATCAACAATGTGGTCATTTTCATATATGTACTGTTTACAAAACTTTGAATTTTCGAAAAACTAAGGATTTTCTTATTCCAGGCATATATTACCGTAGCCATATTTGGCACAACTTTTTGGAATTTTGGATCCTCAATGCTCTTCAACTTTGTACTTGTTTGGCTTTATATATATATATTTTGATTTGAGCGTCACTGATGAGCCTTATGTAGACGAAACGCGCGACTGGAGTACTAAATTATAATCCTGGTACCTTTGATAACTATTTTATAAGTATTTTCAATAAATTTTGAATCTGATGTTAATGAGTGAATCCCTGTGAAAGTAAATTTCCTTCCAGTGATTCTTCTGCCTTCTTGTCATTTAATGTATGATGTTTCATTCACATTATAAATCCATTCCGTTCAATTAACATGGTGATTATATGAGAATCATCCGAGTTGAATTATTCCTTTTTATTACAATTTTGCTTAAAAGAAAACGTCTACATTGCAAAATAAATTCAAATGACCGTTTTCAAGATAAATTAATCAAACTTAACGTAATTGTTTTGTAAATATTACTGTCATAAATATGTTTGTAATATAATTTGTATTATCATGTATCAATTGTATTTAATACAGTATTTGGAGTTGAGGTTTTGTAGAGCAACACGATACCTGGCAGGTGGAATTTTTGCTTTAGAAATGGTAATTACTGTTAATAATGTACACAGTCATTAAACGGCTTACATAAGTTATAATTATTTAAAACAAAGGCACAATTTTTACAATGTTCATCGGGTAAATTGTTTTTCGACAATTGTAATATTTAACTTTCCATTGTTGGTATATTGTAAAATTCCTGCATCACCTGCATTTATACTTCAGTACCACACATGTATATACCGGTCTTTCTGTCACATGTTTTGTATATTGGCCCTACTCTCATTAGTACATTTCCACGTTTTTTGTTGCTCAAACGAGCAGTTTAACTGTACACATGTTAATAGACCATATAGCAATATCTTAATCGTAAAAGAGTATCTAAAGGGACATTCAAACTCATAGATCAAAAATGAATCGACATGCCATGGATAAAAAAAAAGACAAAATAGACAAATAATAGTGCAAAAAATACAACATAGAACACTAAAAATAAAAGACTAAGCAACAATCGCTAGGTAGGTCATCAAATTTAGAGGCAGAAATCTGACTAGAAGGAAAGGAAAATGAAAGGTAGAAAAGTGTCTTGTGTAAATTAAATTAGATATTTATCATTTAGTTGGTTGCCAAACTTTATGAGAATCAATTGTCCAGAAGAAGCATCTACTGGAGAAGTGGTTGTGATTTGTTAATAAATGTAATCCCCTGTCAAGTGCATGTCTCTGTAAATTAATTTAAAGAAAATGTACTCATTGCCTTACACCAAATTGGTTGGAGCTTGTTGGGAGATTGAAATGCGTTTTTCCTTGATGGGGTTTTTTCTTACTAAAAAAATGGGTTTTAACAATGCAAATGCATAGATGTGTCAAACGTTTAATAATCTAGAAAAGTGGCGAATTATTTCACCACTATATTAGTTTTTATGATGAGGTGAATTAAAGTTTTTCATATCAAAGTGTAACTTTTCATGTTAAATGGACATTTCTAAAGAACAAATTGAAATTGGCAAGCTTAAACCGAGAATTGTCAGCTTTTAACTGAAAATTGTGATCTATTTACTGAGAAATGTCAATTTAAAAATATGACATTTCAAGTTTGATATGATATATTTAAACACAATTATTTCCCGTCCGTTTTTTCGTAGATCGATAAGCCTTCTTTTTTCTTATTCAGCTTCTATACATGGCCGTCGTATTGTATGCACCAGCGTTAGCATTGAATCAAGGTAAGTTGTGTAAACGATATGGTATTTTATTTAGTTTGATATGCTGGAAAATAAATTTAACACGGAAATAGTTTTTTTAATCTACTTGCAATTGAGATACTATTAGATATCTTCTTCAAATTATCATTACCAGTTGATAAAAGCCCCTGTATTTAAACTTATTAATTTTTGTTTATTGAAAGAATAGGGTTTTTTTCCTTCGATAATCAATGAGTCCTTAACTATGTCACAAATTGAACGTAGTTAATTTACAGTATACCTTCATGGAGAAACTATGTGGTTATAAAATAACATTTGTATGACAGATATGTAATAAATAAAGGTATTTATACCCTTCTTTTTAATAAATACAAATGCTTAATAACCAATTGTATGAATGTGATCACAAAATAGTTGAATATATTATATTGCTTAGTTAATCAAAATGAAAGGGAAAAGACAAGAATTCAAACCAATAGTTCAACAATACAGACGTGGTAGACACAATAACAATACAATTTTTGAGATCTCAAACTTTCATTGAACAAAAAATGCCTCAATGCTCAAAATTTGCATTAAAAACATGTGCTCTTCAAAGTTAATTAACATAATCTTATAAACCTATATCATATATTGCAGTAACTGGATTGTCTCTGTGGGGATCTATACTTAGTGTTGGTATCGTAGTCACATTTTATACATCTATGGTACGTATTTGGCCATCTGCAAACTTATTACATGTTGACAAAATGAACACGTAAATGTTAAATTTAGAAATGCTATTCATATTTAAAAAAAATATTCTTAGAAAATGTATGAAGTTAGAACGCAAATTTTGCTCTCAGCAATGTAATTTCACATTAGGTTGTAATGATGGAAATTTTCTCAGACCCTATATAATATTATAAATTTTCCATCTAAAAGTGGAAACTATGGTGGCCGGTTAAGGCTATTTTGTGTATTTCGCGTTTTCGCCCTTCATATTCTATAGGGCAAAACACGAAGTCGAAAACAAAAATATATTTCGCGTTTCGACTTTGCGTTTTCATATTTATATGGCAAAATCGCGGAATGGCCTAAACAGGCCACCATAAAAAAAATCATCTTTAAACTGCATGGTAATTGTTACATTTGATATGTAGAATTGTTCCAAAATCTTACGTGGGCTTACATATGGCCGGCAGCGATGCCAAATTGTTTAATTCACTAAAAATATAGTATCATAATTAATTGTTTTGAATAAATATGCACATTGTATTAATATGGTTACTAATTTCAAGTACAACACCTAATCTTTGTTAGAGTTGCATTGTTTCACAAATTGCTACGTTTGATGAAATACTACACGATATTTATTTTCTGAAGGGAGGATTGCGGGCTGTGTTGTGGACAGATACCTTCCAAACATTCATTGTTGTTGGTGGTCTTATTGGCATTATTTCTATAGGGAGCGCAAAATTAGGAGGATTAGCAGAGGTCTGGAGAATTGCTTCGGAAGGAAACAGAATTGAATTTTTCAAGTAAGCGTTTTTGCCTCAACGTTTCAAACATTAAACTAGAATATTGCACTTTCATAAAAGATGATGAAGTGTAGTTGATTGCATACATGGATTTATAATTTATGTTTCATTCCATTCGATAGTTGCTTTAGATTATTATTTTCAAATAAATCTTCTGATATAAAATTATGATTTTGAACGGGGCCCAAAACATGAATTGACATTAAACAGCCAATCATGTTTTGAATAGCGCCAGATTGTTCCACCAATGTGTTGATGTAATATATAAAGTATCTGCGTTAATTAAAAAAGTTTGTAGGGACTGACTTTGGTCACTATGCTTCATAAAATCTAAATAAACAGATGCTGAAAGTTTTATTTTTTTGATTTTTAGTTTTGATCCTAGTCCATTTGTGCGGTGCACATTTTGGGGGTTAATAGTAGGAAGTTTTATTGGTCAGCTGACTATCTATGGAGCCAATCAAACAATGTTACAGAGATACATGAGTATTAGTAATGTTAGAAGCTCACAACTGTAAGTATTTTAAAAGAATTGTAATCATGTTCGTTTTTATGTGTGATGGCAGTTGTCTTGTTTTTCGATGTTCCTGTTGTTCCTTTGTTTTCCTGTCACAGTGTCCTCGGTTTTAGTTTGTTACCCAGATTTGTTATTTCTCATTCTATTGATGATTTTTAACACCGGAATGCAACTGTTGCCTTATTTGATCATAAGCGTAGAAGTCACTTCGAATTATAACTATTACCATAAGCACCAGAGTCGCTTGTAATGACTTTTTTCTCTGTATGGATGATATTTGGTTACAGAGACGTATACAATGAATAACTGTACAACCCTCAATTATAT
Organism: Mytilus trossulus; assembly: GCF_036588685.1. NCBI lineage: Eukaryota > Metazoa > Mollusca > Bivalvia > Mytilida > Mytilidae > Mytilus > Mytilus trossulus. The sequence continues at coordinate 45,714,292 of NC_086374.1, read as the reverse complement.
TTGAAAAAAACCCCAATGATGAAGCTGAAAATCGTTCCAAAATCAATAATATCTTTGAGAGGTTTCATTTTTTTCCATTTCTAAAATGAACAAAAAAATTAGCAATTGCCTAATAAAACAGAAGTAACAACATAAATAATGATAATAATAATACAAGTTATCTAACTAAAAAAATATCTATTACAGCGCATTATTTATTAGCCTTCCAGCCACCATGTTGCTTATTACGCTAGTATGCCTGAGTGGATTAGTTATATATGCTGCTTACGCTACTTGTGACCCATTGCTAGATGGAAAGATTTTAGCCAGAGACCAGGTAAGATCATATTGCTTCTCTGATTCCCTGCAAAAGAAACACCGTGATGAGTAGACGGAACATAGTTGTTATGAACATATTTTAATGATATCCATGGAGATTACTATGATGACTAATTATGGTCAAACAATACAATATCGAGTATTTGAGTACTAAATAGATATGAAAATATTTTAAATGTATTGTTTCTTGATCCATGTTATTTCCGACAAAGCGTATCTCTGTTAGAGAACACATAACTGAATTTAACTCGTTTTTGTCACGAAGTTATATGAGTGTCATTGAAAAACGAACATTTTATATTCGAGGGAAGTACAGCTTACCCTAAGTGAAAAACGCACGCATTACGCTATACTCAAAATCAGCTTTACCCTTATGACCCAAAACCAGTGATTGACGGATGAAGTTAATGATGTGATCGTCATGATCGGAATAAACCAACATAATTGTTCAGGTAATAATAGATCATTCCAAATGAAAGCATCAATAATCTAATAATTAGCACATCGTCATGACTTAACTAAACAGTTACCAGATTTAAAAGTTAAAAGATTCAATTTTGTATCTGTTAATTTTTAATTATCTGTTTCTATTTTTTAGCTGTTGCCATATTTTGTTATGGAAACACTGGGAACAGTTAATGGCATTCCTGGCTTATTTGTTGCTTGCATATTCAGTGCCGCGTTAAGGTAATTATATTACTATAATAAAAAGCTAATGGTATTCGTATGGCAGTCACCGTTGAGCAAAATCATATCAGTTAAAAATAGAACAAAAAAAATATGTCAGAAAGAAATCTACCCTAAACATATATTTCAGACTACTGATCTACAGGGACATGAAGAATATGGGTTTGTTCAACGTGTTAAAAAGCACTGAATCGTTCCAATGAAACAGTAAATTATGAAACAATACGACACTAATGTAAAAACAGTTCAAAAGAGGCAAATCTCAGAAAGATACAAAGCAGAATTATTGAGATGAAAATGACCACGTATCATTGTTGTAGATTGTCTTCTTTAACTAAACATTTAAAACAATAGGAAAACATTCTGCACATGCTTTTATAGCCGATGTATAACCTTGTGTTTTTAAAATATCTTCATGATAGTATTTATATACGTTCTGAATTTGTTAATTCATTCACCTTGTTCATCAAAACTAAATCATTCATTTAGTAATCCACATTACACCAATTTATAATCGTAAAGCGATTTTTATTCCTCATTAATAAACCACAACTGAATTGGGACTGATTTGATTGTATATAATTAAATACATTGCAGCTCTATTTCATCATGTTTAAATGCGTTATCTATTACTGTGCTTGAGGATTTGATCAAACCGACACTGGACTACTGTGATGTGACACTGTCGCAGAGAACAGAGGCAAGACTCGCGAAACTGCTAGGTAATTTTAATAACAACAAAAAAAAATTATCGAGGTATTAAAACTTACAAATATTGGATGGAAAATGATTGGCATAGTATGATTACCCAACGAAATAAGATCAGATATGTAAACTGGAAAATTGTATCCTGACACCATACGAAGTAAAAGTCAACTTGATCGTCAAAAGATTTCAAAACTAGGAAATATTTAAATGCACCGTTTATAACGGAAGATAAACCTCGAAGAAAAAAGGGGTATATGTAATAGTTTGAATGTTACATCGAGACACTGTAACGATCAACTTTTGTTATGGTGAAAAAGCTTTTTACCATTATACTTCATTACAGTTTAGGTTGACCAACTATTTTATAATGAGAAATGGTCCTGATCTTTCTAATGCAAATAGGAAAATCCTCTAAATTATATTTGTTCGTATTCTTCAGTATTCGAACGGTAAAAATTGAAATTTACCCAAAAGCAACATTTACTACACACATTTATTATTTCAGGTGAACTCGGTGGAACATTTATTACACACATTTATAATTTCAGGTGTACTCGGTGGACTTCTTGTTATTGGACTAGCGTTTTTGTGTTACTTTCTTGGAACTACTGTTTTGCAGGTACTTTCGCCGGTTTAGATTACATGTTTACTTACAATATTCCTAGTTTGTTGGAAATATTGAGCAATAACTTTATAAAATGATAAGATACAGAATATGTCTATGATAAGCCTGTAGTCGTGATTTTCTATGTTTAGTGTATTCTTTGTGGTAGGTTTTTGATGTTTTAAGTCAAAAGTAGATATAGGAAGATGTGGTGTGATTTCTCTCCATCCAAATAACAATTTAAAAAGTAAACCATTATAAGTTAAAGTACGGCCTTCAACACGAAGCCTTGGCTCACACCGAACAACAAGCTATAAAGGGCCCCAAAAATTACTAGTGTAAAACCATTCAAACGGGAAAACCAACGGTCTAATCTATATAAAAGGCTTATATATGAATATGCAACGAAATATATTCATGTTAGTCTACTATTTTAGTATTTTAATACGTCTATAAAATTGAGAATGGAAATGAGGAATGTGTGAAACAGACAACAACCCGACCATAGAGCAAACAGCAGCAGAAGGTCACCAACAAGTCTTCATTGCAGCGAGAAATTCCCGAGCCCGGAGCCGTCCTTCAGCTGGCCCCTAAACAAATATATACTAGTTCAGTGATAATGAACGCATTACTAAACTCCAAATTGTACACAAGAAACCAAAATTAAAAGCAATACAATACTAACAAAGGCCAGAGGCTCCTGACTTGGGACAGGCGCAAAAATGCAACCTTCCCCCTATACCTCTAGCCAATGTAAAAAGTAAATGTTTACTTCTTTCTTGGCTGATAGTTTTTAGACGTTAAACTTGACGCACAGTGAATTAGAGACACGGTTGCATATGCATGATTTAAAAAACAAGTATCAATCCAATTACAATTTCAAATATATTATGATAAAATGTAATGCACGCTAGGAGAACCGATTACAATAACGTAACACTGTCGCAGATGTCGTCTGCAATTAAACATTTAAAAAAAGATAAGCCTTCTGATTTTCTATATGTATATATGGTCAATGTCGTTTCTAGTATTTTTATATCCCAGTGAGAGCATTTTCATTTGTGGTAAATGAGTAAAGCCATTTCTTGTTGCAAATTCTCTATATACTTGGCTTTCATTTTATATTTTTTTTATTGCTAGATTATGATAACAGTGTTAGGTATGGCTGGTGGACCACTTTTGGCATTGTTTATAATGGGAATGTTTATGCCATGTGTGAATGCAGTGGTAAGTTTATTAGTTTTTAATTTTAATTTAAATATTAATTTTTGTTAATCAATGACACAATACGAGATTAAAGTACATTATTGTATTTGTGATATGAATTCTTTGAATCTTATGTGCATGCTCACATTCGTACATGTGATAGAGAATATGAATTGTTTATATAAACTGTATCAACAAAATATAAATAAATAAAATAATTGACAACTCATCGTGAAATCTTAGGGAGGAGAGATTTTAGATGTGCATTGATTTTAAGATGGAACTGAACACAACTTATAAAAAAGGTCAATGTAAAATTTGTGTTATTGTTTGCAAGAGTTGATTTATACTAGCTTTCATTGTTCAAAATTACAATTTTACAATTTCAAACTGCTACAAAATTTGATGCAAAAGAAACGATTGTCTCCATTTTTTTCAGTCTAAAATAGTGAAAAAAAAAGTAAACAAACAAACAAATAAATTATGCTACACATTGGGGCTCTGAACTCGAAAACAAGATAAAAGATTAAAAGGCAACAATGCAATGTTTCCTTAACTTAAACAATAGGGATAAAATGTATGTTCTTGTTGAATAGTTTTAACATGCACACACTATATTCTTCCCTCAAACCTATTATATACAGCAGTTATTCTTAATACGTACATTGTACTATGTTTTAATTTAATTAGCAATTTCTATCGAAGCAAACATTGAAATAGATAAAGATTATTCTGAGTACGATCCTAACAAGGCTGCATAGTTCGTCTAGATGATGCTTACTTCTTAGATAATTCAAATTCAAAATTTAGATTCTTATATCTTTTTTAACTTTCAGGGAGCGACTGTTGGAACTATAATTGGATCAATTGTAATAGTCTGGATCGTCACTGGGGCATTTGTTTATCAAGCTCCATTACCAGAATTACCTTTTCGAATAGATGGATGTGATGTTAAAGACCAAATAAATGATTTGTTTAACCAATTTACATCACACGTGGTAGACTTTAGTGCGACAAGTAAACCTGATGTTGTAACAGAGATAATGCTAGATCATTCTGTAGACTGGTAAGCATTTTATATTTCTTTGAGTAAAACCTTAAGAGGTCTTATGAAGACCGCCTCCTGATGCGTAGTTTTCTCGCTGTATTAAAGGCCCATTGGTAACTTAATTTCTACTATTTGGTCGGATTGTCGTCTCCTTGACACACTCCCAATTTCCATTCTCAGCTTTAATCAACTCGATTAAATGATAGAAAGTTTATAAAAAAAAAGTTTGTTTAAAGAATGATCTATGTTCATTTGATTTCTGATTTCAAATATCACCTGATTTCACTCCTGGTTTTTAGTGGGGTTCGTGTTGTTTCTTATTATTATTTATAACTGTTGATGTAAATGTCCTTTGGTTTTGTGAGTCTTTGTTTACTCCTTGGTTTTTATTGTCATTGTATAATTCGAGATCACTTAGTCTATGTAAGTCTTTGTTCGTCAACAATTATAAACATACCTGTGAACAAAAGGCATTAGTCCCCTCATCATATGAGCAATTTGTCATTCAAAAGATAAATAGCCATTTTATTAAGTATTGCATATACTTATGTTTGTTTGAGTGCGATATTTTAGTTAAATTTGAACTAGGTTTAATTAAGTAAATAAGATTCACATCATTATTCGCCTAAACATTGCTCATTAGCTAATGGGGCACACTAAAAAACTCAAATGGAGTTAAAGTTGAAAACTATAAGTCACCATACGTCTTCCAACAAAGAGCAAACATTATATCGCAAAGTCATTGGTAAAAGGTCCCCAAATGACAAATGTAAAGCAATTAAAACAAGAAAATAACGTTCTGATTAACGTTCAAACAATACCACAGAATAACATGATACTGCCTCGGGACATGCCCATTAAGAATGTTGCGGGATAAAACATGTTTAAGTATAGTTGCATATGAAAATTGGTTGATACAGCTTCATTAAATGAAAAATTATTTGTTCAATTAGCAATTTCGGATTACTTGTTATAGTTCAAAAGTGTATATTCTTTATGTATCTTATTTAATGAACAAATTTAATATGAATTGACAATAACTTGTATATTTTTTTTTACAGGTCTGGATATAAGATAATATATCAGTTGTCGTTTCTATGGTATCCAACGGTTGCTGTTGGTATCTCTATTGTATTTGGAATACTAATTAGTTGGGCTACAGGTGGGCATGGTTTAACACTGAAAGATGACCATGGGACTGTCTGTTAATATTATAATAATTTTGTGAATTTTAAAAAATGAGATTGAAAATTGAAAGGAAGATGCAAATTGAAAAATGCATGGAAAAATGCATAAAGCAACTGCATACATAACAGAATACTTTTAGATAAATTGCATCCCAAACCACACTGATTGGTAAAATAGGAACCCTCCGAATTGGTAGCAGATTTTGTTCCAGATGTGGCAACTATTAGTTTCGCCGTCATAATATATTGATTCTCATATCTTGATATCAAATGAATGAATCGAGATTTTAAGAAAGATATAACATAAAGTATTGAATCATGGCATTTTATATATGATGAACAATTTATAGTACAAAATACATGAAAACCTCAAAAATTTTCTTCTTAAGATATTGAAATATTATCGTTAAATCAAAATACGTTTTACTTTTGTGGATATGCTTTTTAATTCTAACAAAAAAAAAACTTAAAAAAGAGAAAATAGCAAGAAAATGATAAGAGACGATTAGCCGAATACAGACACCAAACAAATTGTTCCATCTCTCTGTCAAAAAAAGGAGAAAAGTACGGAAAACAAATTGTTAAAATCTACAGTAAAATAAAACAAAAAATGTTAATTTATATGTTTTTGCAAATAATTACTACCTTACCGTGTAAATATAATTTTACCTGTTGACATTTCATTTACTATATAGGATGGAGAAAAGGGAAGATAAATTCACGCTACATCTATCCAGTGTCAGAAAAACTATGTTGCTGTTTACCGGCATTTTTGATAAGATGTTTTAACTGCAACCAGTTATGGAAATATGTAAGTCAGATGGATATATTTATGCATGCATGCTTTTGATAGTTTTATACGATAAGTTGAAATCTTACTATTCAAGAATCTTTCGTTGTTTTCTGTATTACCATATACTACAAAATTCTATATTCTATGTCATCAGCAAACAAATACTGAACAGAAACACATCTATCAACTGTAATACTAAGTATGCGGTTCAGCTAGCTATACCGCAGTTCAAAAACTCATCAATCCATGGACAAAAAACAAAATCGGGGTACAAACTAAAACTGAGGGAAACGCATCAAATATAGGAGGAGAACAACGACACAACATTAAAATGTGAGACACACAGAAACGGACTTAGCATTAGACAAAATTCTATAAGAATAAGAAATATAACATCAAAAACAAATGCATGAATTTGGGATAGATAAGTACCGTGACCAGGGATTAACCATTAATTTTCTTCGAAATGTTCCTGTAGCAAGTAAAGGAATACAACAGTTGTTTCCATTCTTTCCGTTGGTTTGTATAAACGAGCGTTTGATTTTGTCAGTTGTTATTGACTCCTCCTTTTTTAATTGGCTGTGGATTTCGTTTTTTTTGTTTATTTTGTTGTTAACGCATGTAGCACATTGTAAACATCACAATTTGGTCATTGTTCGTAATTTTGTCGCATCAACTCCGTTCTGATTAAGCTTATCACGGAATCGAAAATATTCCATTGACCGAAAAATGGACATTACTGTTCAAAAGTAATCCAAATCATGATTCCATTTAGTTTTACACTCAAATATCTTATTTAAAAATGTATGTGAAGTTAGCAGCCGGTTCATTAATTGATATTCGATATTATATATCCACCCGGCTGCTAGCAGTCGGTTCGATATTCAAAATTAAGTTGAAAATCATAAAAATAAAAAATTCTTGATAACATTAAAATCATGATTTTCATAGTTAAGAGAACTGATAAGATACGTAGGAAATCGTTCATTGACCTCTTCAAGCTGCTGTAAATTCGAATATAACCCTTTTCTAAGTTGCATACTTGTCTTTATGTAATATAGACTTTTATTAATAAAACGACTTCAAAGATGTACTTTATATATGAATTTCTTAAAACAAAAAGGAAAAACCGATAACTTTAGAAACATTTAGAAATATAAATAGAAATATTTATGGAAAGCCCAAAAGAGAAATATAAAGTGAAAACCTGCCCGAGACCGCTTAAATGAGTTAGACCCCCTGGTGTTTCAAATGTCCCTATAAATCAACTAAATCATTGACTGTATATGTAAAGGTTGTATAAGACGGATTCCCCAGAATAATGTAATCTTCAATTTTATGGACATTGAAAGAACAGAGGGCCTCGCCGTCATTTAAGCGGTCTCAGGTAGGTGTTTGCGTTATATTTTTTTTTGTTGGGGCTTTCCATATACATTTCTATTTATATTTCTAAATGTCTAGAGTGATCGGTTGTTCCTTTTGTTTTAGAAATATGAGATATAAAACTACTGTCTTGATGTCGTTTTATTAATAAAAATCTGTATTACATAATGACAAATTTGTAACTTACATAAGCATTGATTATAGTTTATATTCGAGGACAACGAGAGTTTAAGACAACTTGAAGGCTTCATAAAACGATTTCCAATCCTTTCAACTATGAAAATCATGCTTTTAATGTTATTAAATATATTATATTTTTTATTATTTTCTTCTAAATTTGAATGTCAAACCGACTTCTAACAGCTGGTTGGATATGGAATATCGAATAACTTTACATCCATTATTCAAAACCACTCTTTCGAGTGCAGACATATATAATACTAGAACACACCCGTGATATCGCGGGTCCGTGACTGAACTAAAGTACATAACTATGCGCAACCCTTATTTTAGTATTAGTATTGTCATCTGATAAAGTTATGCCGATTATAAGATACACAGTTTTCTCTGCTTTCAAATCTTTCTGTTTGGAACCCGTCGAGCTGGAACTTATCAATTATTGGTAATATTAATTATTTGGAAAACAAAAGGTCCTGTAATGGAGTGTTTTTCAATCAACAGCATTGTCCTATAGTACATGTAGTTATAAATAAAGTTGAATTCTTTGATTCGCTGTTTTACGTCATGCCCGCTAACAAATTGAAAACTGTAATTATACGCCTTATTTTTAGTCCAGATTTTAGTATTCGTATTGTTATCTTAGAAAGTCTTACGGATTAAAATACTACAATAGGTAACAATTTGACAATTTAGTAGTGTCAACCCTGTGATTATGACCCGTGTATATAGCATATTAATCCTTAATACATCGTTTGGTGGTGCGCCTGTCAGATGCGGAACGTACAGATAAGGTAATAGGTAACAGGTGAATATACTATTGGTATCGATATCGGAAACGACCCGGACCTTCTTAATTATTGGCAATATTAATTACGTGGAAAACAAAAGGGCCTAGAGTGATGTAATTTTTAATCTACACCTTTGTACTATATTAGTTATATATAAAGTTGAATTCTTTGATTCGTCGTATTTACGTGATGACGGCTGACAAATTTGACCTCGTAATTTTAGTATTATAGATGGTTGTTCATGGGAACAGATATTATTTATAACTTACAATTACTATAGCGAAACATCAAAATTATATTCTTTAAACAGAATCAACAATCTGGGAGTGACTTACTTTCTGATGAAGAAGATGAAGATGATGATATTCCTATAACGATATACACAAAGACTAAAAGTAAGGAAAATGTTCATCTATTATCTAAAGCTTCTACGATTAATCACGAGGACTTCGAGGCTGATTTAAAGCATAGTGTGATATAAGACTCAAATGGTATAACCCTTTTACAAACTTGAAGAAAGCTCGACTATTTATAAAGAACGGATTCACATTAATAAAAAAGTGGCATTGTACTCTCTGTTTTAAATAACCATACTATCAACGTCAGAACTAATCATGAACATGTATATAGGACAATACTACAAATGGTAATTTATTTTTCTATACAAATGCAGTTACTGTATATGTTCACCCATTCCATCAATCATCACTTGTATTTAACTGCTTACGTCTTTGTGTTGTTTTTTTTTCCTTTTAATTGTCGGTAATCTGGTAAAGATATGGATAGTAATCTATCGAATGTCTTTTGAATATAAACATTTGTTTTTGGTTTTTAGTCTTGACATCCACACCTCACTAACATAAGTTTATTTCATCAATAACATATATAATATATGCCACCCCACCCCTTTCATATATGTCATATGTAAAACAAACTAACATTTTCTCTTTAAATTGCTTTGTTCAATATTCAGTTGTGTGTCATGGTGTGTGTTGATCTAGTCTGTATGTTACAGTTTCTTATTTATTTAATTGTACATTATGTATCTATCTCTTTATGTTATAAAAATTATTATGTCAAATACAAATATCAATCATACCATCAAGTTTCTCATTTTTGAAAAAGGTAATCTATTTTATATTAATTTTGATGGCTGAATAACTAGATTTTGCTATTAAAAAATATCAACAATAAATTAAGTATCTGCACAAAGCATGTTGGTAACTGTACTAGTGACCACATCATCGTTACTACATTTACACAACTTCAACCTTATTATGATATTTAAGGAAGTAGCTATAGACGTTATAAACTACTACAAAGTACATTGCTAATTCATAACTACAAAATCGATAGAAAGATGAAAAAATCAAAAAAACACTACAAAGAACTGTCATGTTCATGACTTTGTACTGGCATGTTCTGACGTAGAAATATAAGCACGAAGATTGTGAGGTCGAAAATTGATTAGTAACAAGCACGGGTACTGGCTCAGTATAAACAACAATACAAAACGGATTATATAACGCACAACACGCGCGTCTGGGGGAGGTAGACGTACGATTATACATATGTAATAATATTTTTTTTAATGCCAGAATCATAAACGTTTGCAATCGTAAAATATCTTTTAATTGCTTTCAAAAGTACCAAGGTTAATCCATCATTTCCAATCAAGAAATTGTCTGTTTGACATTTGTTATCCATTCGTTTGATGTGGGGTTTTTTTATTTTCCCATTTGATAAGTATTTTTACGTTCCCTCGGTATTTTTGTGATTTTGCTTTTTTCATGCATGAAGATTCCGTATGATTATGATTATAATTCGAAACATTAAACAAATTATACATTTTTGTTGATTTTGTCATGTCATCTGGATATTTCTTCCAGATATTTAGCAATTGTCTGTATGTGTATTACAAACAAGTTGTCTGTTTGGATGAATAACAATACCTTCTTTTTGAGTGATTTTTTTTCAAGAAACTGGTTTGTTTGTTTTATTCGATTGGAAGGAAAAGTATTTGGGGGTACTTTAATGCCCAACCTACGATAGTTCAATCAATTTGAAACTTAGGACACATGTTCCCTGTGATATGATCTTTCTAAATTTAATGCCAAATTACAGTTTTGACCCAAATTTCAGGGTTTATTGAACGCAGAAAATGATAGTGCAAGTTTCAGGTTAAAGTTTTGGTAAAAGGTTTTGGTCAAGGTAGTTTTTGATGAAGATGAAGTCCAATCAACTTGAAACTTAGTATACCTGTTCCCTATGATATTATCTTTCTTATTCTAATGCCAAATTAGAGTTCTTATCCCAATTTCAAGGTCCACTTAACATAGAAAATGATAGTGCGAGTGGGGCATCCGTGTACAATGGACACATTCTTGTTTCTTCAATTTTTCAATGGAAAATGGTCATTTATGCTCTTCTGTTTTATTTATTCAAGCAACTGTCCGTTCTTTTTCTGTTTTCTTTGCTTTATAGGTTTCCATATCATTATCGTATCTTATCTTCTGAAACAATACTGTAGAAAACATCACTTTGGTTATTTTTTGCATTCTTATTTGTATGTAACAGTTGATGGCAGTAGCTCACAAGAAGCTGAATTAAAAAAACCTGACATTGCAATACCAAAGATCAACCAGGCAGAAAAAGATCATCGTAGTAGACTCGATGCAGAGCATGCACACTACGAGACCACATCATTTCACGAGAACGATCAATCATCAGGAAGGAGTGCGTCTCCGACTCATTTCTATAAAATTTTCTGGAATAATGATTAGAAATGTAGATTTTACAGCAACGAACGACCTGAACGAAAGTTACAATGAAAAAGATGGACTTGATGAATAACGTATATGCCGAAGATCAAATACAAGCAATTATACATAAAATATTCAATCTTTCAATGTGTTACATTTTGGCTAGTTGTATTCGTATGAGAGGTGATACACAATATACAAAAGGGGACGTCTAGTGTGAACACTGCCATTTTCGCGCCGTTTGAACCTCGTGCGATTATATTAGTTACTTTGTGTTATCTTAATCAGTGATTGGTCAATTAAGGAGATTTAAATATCGGTGCTAACGACTGACTGTATATAAAAGATACCTTTTGTTTATGTGATTGCTGAAAAATTGTTAAAGAAACAACAACATGACTTAAGTGAGCATAGTGAGAAAATTCCCTACCGGAGGTATGCCGGTCCCTAGACAAAAATGTGTACTAGTTCAGTGAAAATGAACGTCATACTAAATGGATATGAATGACTAGACACATGCAAAACCTCAAATATTGTTACTAGTACTTGCAAGCTAGCTATCGATATCAACACACTTAAGCTTTTAAATATTCGAGAGTAATTATCAAAAATACGTGTACTCCCTTCATCACTTTCTAAAACTTCAACTGACAGGACCTAGAAATTTTAGGCGAAAATTGCTGCTAAACATTTATTCAAGAAAAAAACCTAAACAAGTGAAACTGCGAGCTACTGCTCACTGATGATACCCCCGCCGCAAGAGGATTATATAAATAGTGTAAAAATATGCAAGTGTTCGGTAAACAGGAAGTTGTCGAGTGATAAATCTGAAAACGCATCACACGGTATAGCTGACTTATATAAATCTTGAAACCAAATTTCAGAAATCCTTGTATTGTAGTTCCTGAGAAAAATGTGACGAAAATTTTCAACTTGGCTTTCATGTTTAAAATCATACAAATGTTCGGTAAATAGTAAGTTGTCAAGTGATCAATCTGAAAACACATCACACGGTATAGCTGACTTAGATAAACCTTGAAACCAAATTTAAGAAATCATTGTATTGTAGTTCCTGAGAAAAATGCGACGGAAAATATTCATGGGACGGACGGACTGACTGACGGAAGGACAGACAGAGGTAAAATAGTATGCCACCCCCTTTTTTAAAACGGGGGTATAAATGCTGCTTAAGAAGTAAAATTTAAATTAATTATCAAAATTGCGCGTCATAAGAAGGTGCGGAAATACACAATACATATGGCCTAGTTTCAAATAAATACAACCAAAATGTCAAAATGTATCAAACATGCAAGACTGTATTAATCATCTCTCTACGAGGTAATTGCAACCCCCAGGGAACTACCAGTGCCCAAATACACCTTATGACAGTAATACAACAGTTCATTCCGAATTAGCACTGTTGCAACATATTTTCTTTTTTTTAATCAGTTGTATGGAAACAGCAATATTGAACATACATGTATGAATGTATCATATTTAAACAGAACAGAAATCAGATAGACACAAAAAAAAAACCACCAAAAACAGACAATTTGTTTTTCTTAATTTATTGCATAAACATCATTAACTATCCAATCATTTAACTGGTGTCACTGAATTGATATTTTCGCACATATCTAGATGACTTAATTTTCTTAATCCTTTATTTTGTGCATACAGAACAAAGAACCGTTGCACCATTTGTGTACGGTGGGCATTTTAAACTTCCACATTTTGCTCGTACGGTAAGGAACAGAGCTCCATCCTCATTAATATCATTTGAATTGCCCAGCGGTTCAGCATTACTGTCAACACAGGCAAAGTCGACCTTGGCTTGACTGTTCTGGTCACTCATCAAGTAGCCATGGTATTCCGTATTCCAACCGCTGTAGCATGTCTTTCTGCCTGAAACATCAACAAATCGAAGTAATACTTAAGTCGTACAAGGTCGATATGTTGTATATAGTTATTTAGTCATATAAAATTTTAAAAAGGCGGTAGAAAAACCATTGACTTATAGCCACTTTCGACCCCAAATCATTTGATGTTAACAATCATATGTCACTATAAGGTCTCAATTATGAGTAAAACACATTATCATGTAAATATGATCATCTATGACAGACCCATGGGTAGCAAAACCTAAAACAATGAAACAATGGACAAATAAAAGTTTGACATAAAACGAAAACCAATTATGGCAGTAAGCTAAATTTTCTATATCATATTTTTGAAAACTTCAACATGTTTAAGTTTCAATGATGTCTCACTTATCAATTCTATTATAATGGCTGACTTTGTTAATCGTATCTATCCAACTAGTTTTAACCGAAATATTTCACAGATACATTTTGATCTGTTCAAATCTTTACATGCATTGTAAATACAATGAATGTCTTATAAAATCAAAAATTTCTGACGAAAAAAGGACTTAAATTTTACAAATTTGGGAAATTTGCTACAACAACGTTAAAGAAGTACATGTACTTGTTCCTATATTAAACATTAATTTACGAGTAGAGTCGATTTGCCTACCATGATTTATTATGACTTAGTCTTCCTTGTAATTTATCAAACAAAATTTGTATCATATAGGGTGCAGCGCTAAAGATTAATTGAATAATGTATTTTAAATCTTCAAAATACCTGGAATCATTATCATGGTTGATTTATGTTTCCGGAAGCAGACTGAACAAGGTACCTCCGTATTGTGCAGACTTCCGGACCATCCTGTTGGTGTGTGCGCATACGAGATTTCGTATTCACTACCATATATCTGGTCATTTGAAAACGACTGTTGTTCTCCATTTTCTGGATCATTTGGTAGACAAAGGTAATTAACACCGCCTCCTTTGTTCGAGTAATGATTACCACCGGCCTGTCCTAAAATAAATAACGTCACAATTTTATTATTCAAAAAAATACCTTGATTGGGTTCTGGGAGAAAAACCCTAAAAAGCTATATTGTAAAGATAAACTTATATACTATGGGACATATTGATAAAAGATGTAGCTATCTTTCATACTTTTCTGTCATTATCATAAGGCAGCTTCGGTGTTCCATACCTACTTAATTAATTTTCATTATCTCTGCCAAACACATTTAACCAGGAAAAGTTAATGCAGCTTTCTGTTTTGACTGCTTCCTCGCGATCGACCCTGGTAGAAATTGAATATTAAAAACTTGAATGCTGAAATCTAATCCTGAAATTTGAAAAAAATAATTTAGTGATTAAGATTATAACACATGGTTGACTGCTGCCAATCAGACATGTACACGTTCCATCTACCAAGTAAAGTCGACATTTCAAACTTATTATAAAATATGAGAAACACACCAAAACACGAAAATTGAATATTGACCGGTGACCTATGAAATTGCAGCTGCTTTAAATTCACACTTGTTCGTTGTCCTCGGTTAATGTCATATCTTTGGGGATGATAAATTATTGTAACAACCTCATCAAAAGTCAATTATTCTATATTGTCTCAGTTAGATATTTAGATTTTCCGACACCCAGGCACATTAGACCAACATCATTATAACCATTACACGTGACGATAAGATAATATATTTTACATGGTGCGTTGGTGAAACTTTAAGAATTTTTTTTATTTCCAAATAGAAATAGGTGGTTTTAGGTTTTGTTATCGAAAATGCAACATCGCAGGAAAAATATCACGATAAAACATGAAAAATAATTTCAATCATTTAAGGTGAAAAAGGTGGAAATTTATTATGTAATTATATTTGCTTATTTACTAAATTTACACCAGATAATCTTCTTTATTTAAAATGATTTAGGTATTAGTTTGTAAATTTTCATATTGATTCATTCATGTCTTCAAACGTTTAAAAAGCTATGGAATAAACATTTTGTTTTTACTTCAGGTTACATATTTTAGAAGTCGAACTCGAATGTAGAATCATTTACCTGTATAAACTATTTCTGCTCCACTTGGACAATCTTTCCTTCCCCATCGTATGTATGTCACACCTGAAAAATAAAAGGAATACGATGTAAAAATGAAATAAAATGACTCTTTTTAGTATGATCATCAAACTTGCTGTCTTTCAATTTTGATTATCTGAACTCATTTCATTTAAGCAAAAGGAAAATGTTGTAAAAACAGCCTATAATGAAAGTCATCTATATATGTCAAGGTATTCTGGTGTATTAACAATATGCTAATCTCTAATGCCCGTGTCACACTGTCCCGATTTTTACGCCGATGTCATCACGATTAGGGAAATTTCCCAAATCGGGACTGATCGTATCCAGATCGGGCTATTCGTAATGCAATCTTTAACCATCGTAGAACAATCGGCCACTTTTTCTAGACTTCGGGGACAACTTCGGGAAGGGTTCTAAATTTTTTAACATGTTAAAAAATCACCGAAGGTGCGTCCGATGTTGAGGGTTCGTATTGAGTTCGTATCACCATCCTCACCATCGTAATGTCACCGGGAATGCATCTTTGCACATCGTATTGCATTCGTGTTTCCATCGTTTCCATTGGGCAGTTTTGACATTACGATGTCTACACGAATGAAACACGAAGCTACCAGAAGGTCTTACGATGGAAACACGACTTCGTGAAGACCTCGTAATCCCGTCGTGTTGCCATCGAATTAAAGTACGAAGGCGACAAGATGGAACTACGACGGCAATAAATTCAGCTAAATGTAAGTTAATTTTCGCGCTTAAATAATTTAAAGTGCCAGTCGCGATATGCACTGGTCAGTCTAATACGACAGTTAAGAAAGACGTTCACAAAACATGGAGCTCATATCATATGATTCTATCAGAACAAGAAAGGCGACAGCGTTGTTTCTAATAATTCAAATAGAACAAGAAGAGCAGCTATTACAGGCTCAGGATTTACTTAAATATAAGATACAGAAAAAAATGTTTATTTGGTATGAGATTGACTAAAGATTTCTCCTTATTCATTCACACACATTTAACTATACAGTACCTTCTGAAATTCATCAAAAAATATTCTTTTTTGTCAATTTATCATAACAAGTAACATAATGAAGATCATAAACGCGCCTCATACACTAACACTGCATATTCACGTATATAGGGAAACCAACTTTTTCTTCATTAT
Organism: Mytilus trossulus; assembly: GCF_036588685.1. Lineage (NCBI taxonomy): Eukaryota > Metazoa > Mollusca > Bivalvia > Mytilida > Mytilidae > Mytilus > Mytilus trossulus. Next base: position 45,697,513 of record NC_086374.1, on the reverse strand, counting down.
TCTGATTTTTTTTGTATCGTCTGAGTTGTTGTCACACGAACATTTACTCCATAACCATTTTGTTTTCTATATGTCATATTTTGCCGCATTTGTTGCTTTCCCCACTTCTTTCCTTTTGTATATATTGTTATGATATTCTCCTGGAAAGAACTCTTTTTAAATAAAAGGTATCAACGAACCCATTACCTTACATTTAAGATAAATCAGTAAACATGGGCATAATTATGGGTGATTATTCAGACTAGTGCACTCATTTAACAGTTCAAACAAGGCAATGCCGAGCGGTGGCATCCCCTCGTATGTAACATATTGGGGACAAATATGAACACTATATTTGTATATGACACATGCAGAAAATGGTAAATTGAATATGCATCTTTGATACATAAACCATTCTTTTAGAAATCAAACAAAAGATTCAGTAACTGGAAATACCTTTAATATTGTCTTTAGAATAAACAGGTAAAAAATTTAGCAACCAATTTCCTGTGTATTATTTTATTTTAAGGAGAAAAAACAAGTCCATCTGCATGACCTTGACCTTTGACCTTGAACGTAAAAAATGTCAGATTATTACAAGGAGGAACTATATACCAAATGTGGTTAAAATCTTTTGAAGCATATTGGTTTGAGAGAGTCAACAAGGGTGGTATTGCCTTGTATTACGACTGCCACTGTGACCTTGACCTTTCAACTTTAACGAGTAATACCATACCAAGTTTTAAACATTTTGGTTCTAGAGTGTCCATAACAGTTTTATCTACACGCAACTTACATGTAGTAGGCGAGGGTATGTAAAACTAAGTTTTATAAGAATAAGACAAAAAGATCGATTTCCCGCCATGCATGGAAGACTTGTACAGAAACGATATGTTGTCGAAATTCTGTTCGTATCATAAAAAAGTTCAAAACAGGTAGAACGCAGTTTTAGATCGTTTGTATACTTATCGTAAGCTGTACACGACGTCTTTTATACATCGTATGGCCATCGCGCCATCATCGTAATCAATCGTGTAGCCTTCGTAATCCATCGTGTAGCCTTCGTGATCCATCGTGTAGGCTTCGGTTGAGTTATGAAGCTTAAATAACCGTCTTCGGTTAACCTTCGTATGTCCATCTTTTGCTATCGTTTATGATTTCGGCACCATCGTATAGACTTCGTTATTCATCGTACTTGCTTCGGTCACTTTTTGGTATTTCAACGAGATCGGGACCAACTTCGTACGAACTTACAATTTTCGCATTCGGGTGTCCATCGTATATAAAAATCGGGACAGTGTGACACGGGCATTAATATGTTCTAAATAAAATGTAGAGAAACAGCTATATATAAAATCCACCAATGACTGAAAAGTTAGATATATATGTATGTAACAACAGACACCATTCACAACGTTGTTGATTCGATGGACAAGCAGATGAACATGTAGTGAGGTTTAGAATAGTACAGGCAATACAATTCAACTGGAAAGGGTTAAACTGTTTAGATCGGTACGAAGCACAAAAACATATTTTAAAAAGACAAAAAAAGCTGAGTTTAGTAGACTCGCTGTTATTGAAAGCTATTCTGAACGTGTCCTAACCTTGGGATTTTTCAAGAAAAGCTTCAACGACAAATATAGGATGTGATATCACATTGATTATAAAATCTCTTCTTATATATCCGATCTTCTTAATATTCGATGTTCTGATCGATCTTCAAATATTGCTGTCGTAACGGTAAAATGGATAGATAGTCAAAATTGCAGGTAATTGTAAAAGTAATTAAAGATATTCTTTTAGGGTTTTGCCAGTTGAACTATGAATCTTGGTTAGTCTCCAAAAAGTTGCATGCATGAAAAAAAGTCACGGAAAGTCTAAAAAATGAAGAAAAAAATGAATCAGACGAAATACCTGACTGTTTTTCCTGAACTGTTGTATTCAATACCTCAATTTCCTTCTCAACTAGAGTCTTCACATTTTTGGCGGTTTCTTCAAAAACTTTTTTCATTTCTAGTTCTATGTAAGCTTTTAAATGTTTGTTTAGATTCTTGACATCTATATCAGCTTTTAATGTGGCCCCCAGATTATCCACTAATGGCATGGTAACAACATCATCACAGGCTGCATCCTCACTACAGCTGTTTGTCCATACTGATACACAAACTATAGCCAAGAAACACCATATCACATGCAAACATTTACACATTATAAAACTTGTGTTTTGATAACCAGTTATATTATAAGAAATCCTTTTCTATTTGTCAACACCCTACACCATGCAAAAGTTTCTAATCCGTTTAAAATTTGACACCTTGTCTTGATTTTAATGTATTTTATGTTATTTAATTTGCCTATCCACTATTTACCAAAACGTCACACATCACTTAGTAACACATGCAAATATCGCATCATAGGTACATCTTATCAACAAAACAGCTATTATAATATTCGAATATAAAATACGAAGAAAAAATAAGTTAATGAGCGACATGCAGTTCATACATAGATTCGTATGTTACTGTTAACGCATGGTATGTTGTTAATAATAATTCCTAACGGATTGAAATGAGATAGAACTATTATGACATCTTGAAGAAATTATTACGATTTATTCAAAAACAAGACATTTTCGCTCACCTGCACTAGCATGAACAAAATATCTTGCTTATTTATATTGTTTTGCTGATCAATTTTCTGTATAAAGTTTCTCGATATGTACTATGTAGATTTTACCCAAAACTCAAAATAATAATAAAAACTAAAGAGCAATAACTCCTATTGGAGTCATCTGATTATTTGATTATATTTAGATTTTGGTAAAAAAATATATCATGGCTATCATATTTATTTTGCTGTTCGTTTGTCCTTTGTTGCAATATACTTATCTATTATGTTTCAATTGGGAAAATTGTAAAAACAAAATAGTCAAAAATATATTGCTGATTATTGATGTTATGTATGTTTCAACCAATCTATGATCATGATGATGTAGTTTTCAAGATAACCTAAAAAGAAAACATGAAAATAAGCCATGATAAGTCTTCAATTATGTAGAAACTCTTTAATGTACGATTATTCATGCGAGGATTTCGGCTGTTTGATATTCATGTAGATCTTGTCTGGGCTTCTAATTATTTTTCTTTTTACGCTTTCTGCATACATTGCTCTATTATACTTTTTCGAAATAAATGGTAAAGTAACGAAAATTTGTAAAACATAAATTAACAAAATCGTCATATAAGGTCAAAAGAGTAAGTCATCTATTGGTTATAGTTTAACTTAAAAAAGACTCATTTTATGGCAATCACTTCTAAAGGAGTCGTCCAATGCCATTGGCATTTTATTTAGATCTTTTTATAGCTAAACATGTTTGCCTTTATTTAGTTAGTTTAAACATATTTATTTATAGTGGATTGGGAAACAAGTTTTTGCAACTTATATTAATCCCTTTCCACTTTAACTTTATTTAGTTATTGAGATAATAGGCAAAAACCTGGAAGAAAATCGTCTCTCAATGGTTATCACATGCACTAATAGTTATTACCTACGGGTGAGGGAATTCTCGCTACATTGAAGACCCATTGGTTGCCTTCGGCTGTTGTCTGCTCTATGGTCGGGTGGTTGTCGCTTTGACATATTCACCATTTCCTTTCTCAATTTTATCTTATAATTAGAGTGAATAGTGACTTCTTGTTAATTTTTGTTTATGTTTTTGATATCTATAATTATAGTTAACAAGTAAGTCAATAAATGCAACTGCCCTCGTATGCTCTATTTTTATTTATTCTTTGACTGGCCGGAATGAAAAACACAAACGTTTTACTGGATACACTCAGGACTACTCAGGCCAAGTTTTGTCCAAAGTAAGTTTAGTTGTTTCAACGAAAAATAGTATGTTTATAAACAACGTACGAGAGCGACAAAGACGACAACGAGCGCCAATGCCAGCCTTATTGATGACTAGGAATCACGTAGCCTTATTACCAGGTGAGCTGCAAGAAAACAAATTATTGTATACGTGGAGTAATGGCCCTGACCCTCAAAATAATTTTCACCAAAAAACGTAATTACGCATATTAAATGGATGTTGATAAATATGTTCACATGCTTTGTTATTTACTTTCAATTTGATGAATTCACAATGCATTCTCAAATATGCTATAAACTTATCTTCTCCGCATGTAAAGCAAATTGTTAATTAGAGAATTTCTCTCAGCATTATACGTCATAGACAAGCTTTTTGTCCTCTGATTTGAGTGCATTTCCAATGCTATTTAAAACATCCCATCATGGTGTTTTACTTGTTTCGTCAACATCTGTTGTTTGATGTTGGATTAGGGTTTGGTGTATTTTTTCTGGGTTTTTTTTGTCTATATTTTTTTGCGTTTGTTATGTTTTGGGATAACGTGTCTCGATACTAACGCATCAATGAGGAAGTTGATGGGGATAGGAACCCCCTTTCATTTGGACGATCAAATCATTTAAATAGGGTTGTACCCATCCCTTTTTCTACTGGTTTAAAAATTTTCCTTTTAAAAATGGCTCGGTCCGGCCCTGCATTGTGTTGTGATGTCGTCATATTACTGGGCCTATGTTGAACAGCGTGTAGGTATAGTTGAGCAATGGAGAATGAAATGTAAAGGCCATTAATTGGCTCTTGAAATCGCATAAAAAGTATAAACATGTTGAAGCAACTGAAATCACCTCTGTTTCTTTTGTTGATTTCGTGTTACTCAATCTTTTATTAGTATTCTATGTTGTGTTTTGTTTGCTGACGTTAGTCTTTTCGTTTTTGCAACGGCATTGATGACGTTGCGAAAACGAACTTTGTCATTGTCAGTTTGTTTTCGATTTATCACTTGGATTGGTACTGTTCATCATGTCAAGCTGTAAATAACTTTTAGGGTATTTGTTCTAAAAACAACGAAAAAAACTCCGTCTGATTAATTTCTTTTTAATTAAGGTAAGGATATTACACGATGTGTTTTTAACAGTCCATCTCAAAAGGTCACATTTTTTCTCACTTCATATAAGGATCTTTATAATATATATCTGCATCAGCGGAATTAAATGGGAGATATGTTCCTGATTGTCGGTCATAAGAATCAGATCCGAATGCTGATCTATATCCATGATGTGTCCTGTCAATAAAATAGACTGATTGATATAATGTATCAAAATATACATTGGCTGAAGTATTTATTTTACCGTATTGAATTATAATACATAAAATGAATCAGTGGTTTCGTCGCAATGTGTTCGCCTCGAATGCAGGCGGTCGTGGGTTCGATACATAATCATGTCAAACCAAAGGCGAACAAATTGGTATTCGTTTTTGTATTTGTTAAATGTTAACGTTGTGTTTCTTTTGTGTCGTTTGTTTTCTTTTATATTTGAGTGTGAATTCACATTACTATAAGACGTGTCACGGTACTTTTCTATCCGAAATATATGTATTGAGTTTTGATGTTGTATTTGTTATTCTCATCGAAATTTGGTTAATGCTTACTTCTTTTTTGTGTGTTTTACAATTTTAATGGTGTGTCGTTGTTCTCCTCTTATATTTAATGCGTTTCCCTCAGTTTTAGTTTGTAACCCGGATTGAGTTTTTGTCTTTCTATCGACTTATGAGTTTTAAACAGCGGTATATTACTGTTGCTTTTATCTTTAAGCTATTTAAACACGCATCATAAAAGCAAAAGAGCAAACACTGGTCTATTCGGAGCCAAAATAGTGTTTCCGGGTAAGGTGGCATTTCATACTGTCGAACTTGTCACTGTGACGACTAGCACCTTTAAATTTCAGCTCAGAGTGTTGGTCTAGTGCCAAGCAGGATTCAGTTTGAAATATGTATTCAAAAGTGTAATTTTGTTATAAATTTAGGTTGAAATAACATTTGTGTCTTAAATAATCATTCCAAAATGTAGAGAAAACAAACTCGACGCCCTCGTCGTAGACAAAGCAGTACGAGGAAATAGCACACAGGTGATCCTCGATCTACAGTGTATGCATGCAGCAACTGCATACAGTTCGGTGAAAATTAACGGCACGATCATATTTTAGCAAAACAGTTATATTCAGATTATGGCGATTGAGAGTAAGTTTTGAAGTAAATAATGTTTCTGTATGAAACAATTTGTAATAAGACTGTAAAAACCTTTTCTGTAGGTAGAGCTAATCCCCATCGTTATCCCAAAACTCTGTCACGATGTGGTTTTGGTATTCACACTTTTTGAATATAGAAGATTGCAGTTGGTAATATTTACTTACGTTCCACACTTAAACTTTGATAAGTCTGTGGCTTTTTCCACTTCTTCTCCGTTGAAGCCAATGTAATTGCCGTTGTGGTCAACTCTGTCATTGCAGATACAGGTATAACCACCTACTTTGAATCCTAATCCCGGACGGAAATCACACTAGAATGAAAAATACATAATTACGTAACAACAACAAAACATATTAAGCAATCATATCGTTCTTATCCAACACTAAATTTGTATTCAATTATGAAAGCATGGTTATAGTTTCTGTGATTCCTCAATTGATTTTAACAGAGATACCAGAGGGACATTTAAACTTCTAAATCAAAAAATAAACTGACAACGTCATGGCTAAATACGAAAATGACAAACAGACTAATAAAGTACAAAAAAATCACAACATAGAAAAATGCATTAGACAACACGAACCCCATCAAAAACTGGGGATCATCTACGGTGCTCTGGAAGGGTAAGCAAATCATACTTCGCATATGGCACCCGTCGAGTTGCTCATGTTAGTTGAAATGACTTTTAAGAAGATTTATGGTATTTAAATAATTTTACACATGTGACAAAAACATATAGGTAACAGCTCATAAACTTGTATAACTTTAAACAAGGTTCACATAATCCTATGAGACACTCCGGTATTGCAATTAAAGAAAATGTGTATCAAAATATGTACCAGTTATAAAATTGTGTTTTACCGTGGTTTCGATTGGACATTTATGAGTTCCTCTAAATACATTGAAAAATAAATCAACAGAGTCATCGTCATATCGAAGGTCACATTGGTTGATGTCTTTATCTGTGAGCTCTATATCTATCGTAGCTACTCCTCTGTTTAAAAAAATGATAGTAGATTAAAATCTTAGAACGCAATTATTGTGGGTAGAGTATAATCATAGAACGCAAACAATGAGGTTGATTCGAAACATAGAACGCAATCGATGTAGGTAGATTAGAATCATACAACGCATCAATTTGGGTAGATTAAAATCATAGAACGCATTCAACTAAGGTAGATTAGAATATATAGAACGCAATCAATTTGGGTAGACTAGAATTATAAAACGCAATCAATGGGGGTAGATTAGAAGCAGTTCATAGATTTTTAGAAAGCTTGAACTTGTGTTGATGGAACTTTAAACGTATTTTTCGTTTCTCGTCTTTTTTTTATTAAAGATTACACTATTTGTTTTCTGGATTGATTGGTTTTTTTCAAAAATCATTTTGTAGACTTTAGTGGCTAAATGTGTTTGGTGGGAGCCAAGGATCCGTGTATTAACCTATACATTGACCTACATTTGCTTACTTTTCACACTGCGACTGTGTCTCATTGGCACTCATTTTACATCTTCTTATTTCTATGACATGTTACAATTTTTTTTTTCTTACTTAAAAATAGGTGACCCGTCTCTATTTCTGCCAAAGATAGGAGATGAGTACGTAAACATCCAGACGTAACCTCCTCCGCAATCATAGTATGGCTTAGTCACATGACCATCATCTCTCTGAGCAACCAAAATGTCTGCCTCTATAATGGTTCCATTTCTAAATAAAGAGGAAAAACAACAGTAAGGCAAGTTTGAACATTACATTTATTCAATGTATTACTTCGAAGAAGAAAGATTTATTCAAGGATTGTTTTTGTCATATGTTTATGCTGCAAATTGCTTTCTTTATTTATCAGCTTAAGATCAACAATATAAACAAACTTGATATTCAAACTTTATTTCGGATAATCCCTATCGATACAATGGAACACAGTGAGGCAACTCAGTTACGGTATTATACGTACTACAGAGCTATACGACACATGGAACAAAGGAACAAGAAGTAAAACAAGTGAATAAAATTAACATCCAGAAGAGAGGGACAAAATAATTTCTTACATTCAGATTACATTTAATCGATCATTCATATGCATTTTTGTATTTTTCCCTTTTGGATACAAGGACGTTCATGAAAGAAGTAAGTAACTTGGGGTACCATTAAGGACTTTTTTTTAATGAAACACCTTTAAGTCATTCATAAATGTGCTCAACTTGGAATGATATCACTTACAGATATTTGTAAAACAATATTTTTTAACCTGAAAGTTGTTTTAGTGCGGTCTTTTGCCAAATTCTCGTAAGTTCGGTCTCTTAGAACACTGTACCATTCGTTGACCAGGCTATCGTTCGTGTAATTATAGAAATTTCCTAGCTCGACCGACTCCACAGTTCCATTCCTATTTACGGCAAAAGCTGCAAACAATTCATAATTTTTAAAAACTCCTGGCGCAAGTTCCACAACTCCGCTAAGTATTTCAGGTTTAGCTGTTACTACTAAATTTGTAACTAGATCGTGACAGATAGATTCATGGAACGCTTCTAGTGAACCTCCGTGTTTCTGTATCTGTGAAGACAAGTAGTTTGAATTATAGATAGCTAAATCGGCATATTCCTCCCATTTAGAAAAATCTACGGCAATATTTAACTCTTCATCTGGTGATAAACTTGTGCAGGTTTCTCTGCTGACAGTCGTTCCAATTTTCTCCAAAACTTTAAAAATGTTATCGTTATTCTCATCTGTAATTAAAAGTGAATTTATATAAAGATTCATATAGGTATACAACCGTAGCAACGTTTTAAAGAACATTTTACTCCAACATCAACCATAATAACCTTATTTCTCGTATCAAACATTATCTAAGAGATTGATCCACTACTTATCTGTCTTTTCTACTTACTAGTACACTTGGTACAATCAAAAACCTGATAATGGATAAGGCCTTTGAGAAATAGTGGAATAAATTACTTTTGAAGTGTCCAAAATTCGTTTGAATTACTTGATAAATTGCATGCTTATAATGGTGATTTTGAATAAGTTTTGATTTTTTTACCCTATATATCGATTTCCCTCATTATCTTACTAATGAAAAATTTACACACCTAATTAAATTGGCATTTAAAAAGTCAGAATGCGAATATATGTTCAAACTCTTATAGATAATTTTTAGGAACAAAAAAACAAAAGAATAATGTCAATTGGACATGCCTTGATACTATGACTGACCTTGATTTTTTACTAGATAACATATTTGTTCGCTTAAGATATTCCGTATATTGTCAAGTTATCGGAATTTCAATGGTAATAAAATAAACGGTATCAAATTTCTTGCACCAGATAACTTATTATGCACCACTTATTGCAGACCTGTTTCTGATGAAGACATAATCGTCCAATTAGAAAATATTTGAGGTCTGGAGCAAGCATGTCAGTACATACATGTAACTGCTAGTAGTCCTTTGTTAATTGTTATTTTGTTTGTTTTGTTTCGTTTCTTTTTTCTTTTTTTTTTTTACATATTTTTATTTTACATCGGACTCGGACATTTTTTAAATTGAGTTTTACTGTGCGTATTGCTGGGTTTTTGCTTTAAGGGGAATAAAATGAATCGAACAAAAACAATATGTCAAACGAACTCCATCAGGATGACCACTGTTTCTGAGCATGATGCAGTTAAATGCTTCACACATTCCTGTTCCTCATTACAGTTTCACAAATATACACAAAGACTCACCCTCCTTCCCCCAACCCGATTTTTATACAAAGTTCACTCATAAGAATGATTTATTCTCGGCGATTTAAAGATTTATTAAAGTAGCAATTCATTCAAAATAAAAAAAGTTGTATACAGTATTTGAAATGTAAATTAGAAACAAAACACTAAAAACATTTTGTGTATGACGGTGGTTACGTATACAAATTGAGAAGACCGAATCTGAAAAAAGTTACATGTAGACATTTTGGGGGTTAATCGTCGGTTATGAATAATTTTCGAAAATGTCCAATGTGCGATACTTGATATACTGACATCCGCTGTAACAAATTATGATAGTTCATATACGAACAGCTGTACTGGTTCATGTTCATGTATATAAATTTAAGTTCTATAACAAGCTGTGTGTGGTTAAAGAAACAAGAGAATGACATTTAAAATATTTATATGCATATCAACAAGAAAGCTGCTCTTGAATGTGTAAATCTGCGTTTGTCACGCAATTAAGTGTAAATCAAAGTAGAAAGGATAACTTACGATAGTCTGCGGTTACAATGCCACAGCTAACAAGATATAAAAATATATGTATAGCAGGCATTGTTTTCTGCTGAACTACAACGCAAGAAATGTCCTGGTATATAATGTTATTGTGTAAATGATCAACAATAAAAATAAACCAAAAACAAAAATGTTAGGTTTATATTATTTGGTTTTTCTGATGTTATATACATATATATTATTCGATAGATCTTAATACCGATTAATAATCTTGATAGATGTAACAGAAGGTGTACAATAAAGAAACGGCTCATTTAATTTATTTCTTTTGTTTTTTATTCATATTGTTTTTTGTTTGTTTTGCGTTTTTTTTTGGGCCGATATTTATTATTAGCGAACAGCTTGCGCATTTTTTAAATAATTTTAAAAGTTTAATACATAATTTTAAAGATTGTTCGCTAAAGATTTAAAGTTATGCGTAAAATTCCTAAAGTTACATTTTGGTTTTTGCTCTTTTTTTGTTGTTGTTACTGTTTATTGTTTGGTGTCATTTTTATTATTATGAATTATAAATGTTCATTTCATACATGGTTCTACAAGTGTTTACATCGATGCCCTTGAATCTTCTGATTAACTGTTATCTCATTGGAGATCATATCAAATGTTGATATCATCAATTATATTAATGCCTTTGGTAGTGACATGTATGGGCTATGCACCAACGTTAACACAACCAAATAATTTGTATATTCGTGATGGCCTCCGTAAAATTTCTGAAGCAAGAGAGCCAGACTAGGGTGATTGTAACAGTTACTGTATATTACCCTGACAGTGCTTGTGTAGCGAATATAAAACAAACTTGGAACAGAAAACTATGTGTTATATGTATAGGTGAAGGTATTAATAACATACATGTAAGCCGTATCAATTTTACTGCATCGGATGTGCGTTTCGACAATATGTGTCTCTTCGGTGATGCTCGAAGTTAGAATATATCAAATTGAAATCCAAAGTTTATTAAAAAAATATAAGACCTAATGAAATCAAATAGGACAAAAAAGTACTAGCACTTGGCTGTTAATACCCTCCGATGACTGAACTTCACCAGCAGAGCCATAGACTCAGTGGTTCGTGGATCTTCAAATCAAAGTGGAGGCTTTTTGCATGTGTATTACAGGTCCGCTTTGAAGTACAAAATTTCTAAATATTTCAATCAAAATCGAAAAAATTAAATGCCATGTTTATGCTAATTTCAACATGCATACAGGCGTCATTATTCTGCTAACGTTAGGTAAAATATATGTAGTTCACTGATTATCTCTATAATTTGTCAATAATATGTAACCTGATTCTCTATATAAAAAAAACGTACAAAATGAATATTTGATTAAAAAAAACATATTTCAGCAGATTGTGACACACATTCGAGCCTAGCTAATCCGTATAAAATGCATTCATTTTCGTAAATGAATACATGGTACGTTAAGTGTCTAATTTGGCACAAATTATTATATTTTTTTAAGAATTTTATAATATGTAACATGCAGCTGTGCGTTATAGAAAAAATACTTGATTTTCAAATCTATTTATTATAATATGTTCCAAAAAATATTGCAAAATATAAACTAGAAAAATGTCGCGAGAAAATTTTTTTGTAAATAGACCTACATGTATTTTATAATATAAACAATAATCTATACGTTCCGTGGTATGTACTCCGAAAGGCTTTACCATGTTACAGCGGTAGGACTGCTGAATGACTAAAAAAAAGTAAAAATATATATACCATGGAGGCTATTAAAAATCATATGTCGGTAGAAATAAAAACAACATACCAAAAAAATAAATAATGATAGATGTCAAATTCAGTACTAGTTGAAACTTGTGAATGCACATATAATGCGCTACACAAACATTAACAGCTATATCACTATTATATTCCGTATAAAAGAGGGACGAAAGACACCAAAGGGACAGTCAAACTCGTAAATCTAAAACAAACTGACAACGCCATGGCTAAAAATGAAAAAGACAAACAGAAAAACAATAGTACACATGACACAACATAGAAAACTAAAGAATAAACAACACGAACCCCACCAAAAACTAGGGGTGATCTCAGGTGCTCCGGAAGGGTAAGCAGATCCTGCTCCACATGCGGCACCCGTCGTATAACCTGACTCTTTCGATTCAGAAATTTCACTGAAGCCATCGCGAATATATTTGATTGAATGTGTTAACGTTTGTGGTAGATACTTGTTTCCATAAGCTGTAGATGTGCTTTCAGAAGTTTCAACTCGTACTGACTTTGACATCTTTCATTTTTTCATTGAATATGTTGTTTGTATTTCTAGCGACATATTATAAAGGTCTTAAGGTAGATCGTCGGTATATGATTCCCGAGATAAAATTTTCTTATACTTTGCCAAATTGAAGATTTTACTATGCTCTTTTCAAAGCTATGAGTCGTTGAACATTGCCTAAATTTGCTTAGAATTATTATGAAAAACACCTTGTTGTGCATAAAAAGAAATCTATGAGAAAGAATTTTGAAATAAATTGTGGGAAGATTGGTTTTATAATCTAGTTTTAATAAAATAATAAAGACAATATGGTGTCACCGAATTGGTTTCTTGCTACAACTAAAACTAACTTAAATCCCAATCAGTACTGTATAAACTTTTACTTCAAGAGTAATCTCCCCTTAAATGGCTTAGTTGAAATTGTTTTTATTCTAAAACACAAATGATTAGTATTTGTTCAAAAATATTTCAAAAAATTCAATAAAGCATCAAGTTTTCTTTATGTTAATAAACAGCCTAACCAACAAAATTGCACATATGTCTACACATTTGTAGATTTGGGCAAATAACTAGACTGATTGTGTACTACGATAGTACAATCCAAGATGGCGGTTTACCATGAATCTACCTTAAACAATAATTCTGATAAATTGTGCCAATTAGACACTTAACGTACCTTATTCTCAATTACAAACAAGAATGCATTTTATAAGGATTAGCTGGGCTCGAATTTATGTCACAATCTGCTGAAATATGTTTTTTTTAATCACGTTATATATTATTGACTAAATCATATAGATAATCAGTACAGGTGTAAAATTTAAGGACTAATTTCAGGACATCAACTTCATTTTGACCTAACTCCAAAATTTAAGGTGACAACTTTTGCACTGAGCGAAATTTCAAACTTTTCCAGGTACTGTTGTAATACCCTGTAGATAACACATACCGGAACCAATTATTATAAGGAAAACGGTACTATTCATTCTGCCATATGCGACAATACTAACATTTTCTGTGTTATGTACTCTGGAAAGGTATACGATGTTGCACTGTTAACACTGCTTATTCACTAAAACGACAAATAGTTATCAAAGGTACTAGCTATATATATATAGGATTATAATTTAGTACGCCAGACGCGCGTTTCGTCTAAATAAGACTCATCAGTGACGCTCATATCAAAATATTTATTAAGAATATACCAAGCAGGCTATCAAAAACCATTTGTTGAAGAAAGATAAACAACCTATTCAAAGAAAAATTTACAAACCACAAAAAAAGATGTAGAACAAAATTTAAAGCCGGAAAGAAGTCATATTCAGTACAAGTAGAAACTTGTGAAAGTACGTGTAGAGGTTATTGTAACACGTACCTACCGCCAACGTTCACACACTCAGGTATATTTGTGATGGCCTCCAATACAGGTAAGAATGTACAACTAAGAACACTTCTTATTAATTTGAATATAAAAAAAACATGGAAATTTCAAAAACACAATATTCGCAATTGCATGCCAAAAACAGAAGAACTGAGCTGATGATAACCTCAAGAACAAAAACTCCACCATCAGAGCTATCTACATAGTGGTTCGCTGATAGTGAAATCAAGTCCGCTTCAAACTACAAAAGTTCTAAATATTCCAATTAGAATTCAATTGCTTCATCAAGCTATGCAAGTTTATGCTAATTTAACATTCATGTAGGTAGATTTTTTTGTCAATATTCTTCACCTGGCTAAAGCTAGGTAAAATGTTTGTAGTCCACTAATTCTTTAAAGCATGTTGTCGATAATATGTGGTCCAGTTTAGTTCAATTTTCCCAATAGTTTTAGAGAAGATTCTTGTAATAGTAAACGGACGACGGCGACAATGACGAAGGACGCCTAGTAATAAGAAAATAAATGACCATGTGAGCTGAAAGGTTTAAGAAATGATTAAATAAAGGATAATAGGACAAAGAGTATAGCCAAAGCCGAGCAAGGAATCAGAGCATCATAATGAAGATATTTCTTTTAAACTAAGTAAAATAAAAAAAATGTCTATTAATCAGCAAACTGGCGTCAAACGTAACACGAAAAAGGAACCATTCAGTTTTTCAGATGTTAAATTCTCTCAAACATGAGGAATGCGCAATAACATTTGCAATTCGTTTATGAAATACGTGTAATTATCCCTATTTTATGCTTTGAGTTGAAAAAGTATTAACTAACGGTTTTGATGATTAAGCAGTGACGTGAGCTATTAATATGGTAAATAGTAAGTGCAGACTACTAATTTGCATATTCAGAGCTTGTGCAACAAATTCGAGTTTAAAGACGGCGATATCTAGTTGAAATGTGCTTTATCGGAATTATACATTTCTGTCATTGCTGAAAAAACCGCTTTGAAGATATAAAGCAAAATGTCGTTTACGTCAGTTTTAACAAATAATACCAACAGCTTATATCTATATATACATTGATATTCATAAAATACTTTAGAATTTTGATGTTCTTTTTAAATGCGGGTTAGGAGGAGGGACCTCAACAGGTTTTAAAGGACACGGTAAAAGAGAAGCTTGTAATAGCCTTATGACCCTTATTGGGACGAAGATGATAAGTAAGTACGGATAAAACAACATTATGTATATCAAACACCATATTTTTTCCATCAGACCCTGCTAGTTTGTATATTGACTGTCGCTCTTCTTTGATATTTTCAAAATAAATCATAGATTTCATACACTTTGTAAACCGGGATACAATTTACTTCTTTTCTTCCATCTAGTTGGAATTAAGCATAAGGATTGCACTCGATGGGTAAAAATATTGTTTTGCGTAACATTATTTCAGTATAAAGTTGAAATTGTATTACTGTAAGAAAATAAAAGAATTACACAATTATACAAGAATTAAAAGAAGAGAAACATATTACATTTAACTACTGGTATTTATTTCGATGTAATATGTTTAATCCTCGTATTTGTTCTTCTTTAACGCAGGTCCTAGACATAATCCACCAAAAAAAAGCTATGTTTTGTAAATATGAATAATTGTGAACTAAGTCTTGTTTAAAATACTTCTTAAACAAAAAGTTTGAAATTTGTTGTAACATATTTTGTGTTAAATCATTTTAGAATTAAACAAAAATCAGGATCATAAATTTTAAAGAAACTAGTTTTGAACACAGGTAAAACATAAATTAGAAATTTCCTTTTGCAAAATTTCAAAAGAAAATCAAATTTAAATGTAACATACCTTATTAGAATTGGTATTTTTTCTCCCTCTTTTTGAAGTAGTTTTCTAGAGCATAATGATTAGATTTTTCACGCTAAAGAAGAACATTAAAGACGATTATGACAGCTTTGTTTTACTTAGTATCATTGATCTACCGCCCGTTATAATTTAACGTCAATAAAATAATATTTATGAAATCACTGCTGACCCCTCAAAGAATGTTGCAAGCGTTGCACTCTCTGTACACGAAATATTGCATTCAGCGTCCCAATTTTGATAGTACATGGTCATGAACACACAGATCATGCACGGTCGAACGGGGATGATGGCAAATTATTATATGTAGGACGTCTTACTTTAGCAAGGGATATACCGCTAGTCAGAAGATTACCAAGATAAATCTATTTTATACCTAGTCACACTTGGGGATTCAAAAAATAAAAGCAACAGTAGTATATATACTCGTCATAGATACCAGGATTGAAATTTTATATTTGAGCCAGACGCGCTTTTCGTCTCATTTTTAGCTCACCTGGCCTAAAAGGCCAAGTGAGCTTTTCTCATCACTTGGCGTTCGTCGTCCGTCGTCTGTCGTCCGTCGTCCGGCGTTAACTTTTACAAAAATCTTCTCCTCTAAAACTACTGAACCAATTCAAACCAAACTTCATCTGATTGATTCCTAGGGTATCTAGAATAAAGTTTGTGTTTTAATTCCCATTTCATCAAAACACATGGCCGCCATGGCTAAAAATAGAACATAGGGGTAAAATGCACTTTTTGGCGTATAACCCAAAAACCAAAGCATTTAGAGCAAATCTGACATGGGGTAAAATTGTTTTTATCAGGTCAAGATCTATCTGCCCTGAAATTTTCAGATGAATCAGACAACCCATTGTTGGGTTGCTGCCCTTAAATTTGTAATTTTAAGGAAAATTTAGTGTTTTTGGTTATAATCTTGAATATTATTATGGATCGAGATGAACTGTAAACAGCAAAAATGTTAAGCAAATTAAGATTTACAAATAAGTCAACAGGTCAAAAATGGTCAGTTGACCCCTTTAGGAGTTATTGCCCTTTATAGTCAATTTTTAACCATTTTTCGTAAATCTCCATGATCTTTTACAAAAATTTTCTCCTCTGAAACTACCGGGCCAAATTCAACCCAACTTGGCCACAATTATCATTGGTGTATCTTGTTTGAAAATTGTGTTTTGTGACCGGCCAAACCAACCAAGTTGGCCGCTTCGGCTAAAAATAGAACATAAGGGTAAAATGCAGTTTTTGGCTTATTACTCAAAAACCAAAGCATTTAGAGCAAATCTAACCAGGGGTAAAGTTGTTTATCTGGTCAAGATCTTTCTGCCCTGAAATTTTTAGATGAATCGGACAATTCGTTGTTAGGTTGCTGCCCCTAAATTGGTAATTTTAAGGAAATTTTGCTGTTTTGGGTTATTATCTTGAATATTATTATAGATAGAGAAAAACTGTAGACAGCAATAATGTACAGCAATTTAAGACACAAAAATAAGTCAAAATGACCAAAATGGTCAATTGACCCCCTAAGAAGTTATTGTCCTTTATAATCAATTTTTAACAACTTTCATAAAATTTGTAAATTTTTACTAACATTTTCCACTGAAATTACACGGACAAGTTCATTATAGATAGAGATAATTGTAAGCAGCAAGAATGTTCAGTAAAGTAAGATGTACAAACACATCACAATCACCTAAACACAATTTTGTCATGAACTGTCTGCTTTCTTTGTTTAATTCACATATACCAAGGTGAGCGACACAGGCTCTTCAGAGCCTTTAGTTAATTAATTGTACACAATGTATAAGTCAATCTTGAAGAAAGCAACAATAAACTATAAAATATCGAAGTGTGCTTTACATATTTGTTCAACAAATCTCCGTCAAAGAAATAAATAATCATAAACGAAATAAAACTTTGAAAGTTGCGCAAAAAAGGTGATAATAATCCGATAGTAAATTTTTGCCCAACCAACAGCATCCAAGGAAAACAACTAATTAAATGCAATGTATAATCATTTTGCTTTTATCTGTAAGTTGACGATAGGGCAAACATCATTCTTGATAAGGTCAATATCAGATAAACCAACATATTTGATTTTGATAACTTATTTCTGCTTTTACACTACATTATGAATAATAACAATCATATTAACGATAATTAACTAATACCATGAAAGGTAAAATCTGACGATTTGACCATGTAAAAAAATGTAATAACACTCAATTTATATAATGAGTTTATTTAATAGCCTGGCACCCATTATACTAGACTGTCTAGTAAAATAAGTGCCAGTCTTTTAAATTACGTATATAATGGAATTTGTTTTTGCAGTTCAACAATGCCATTGTATTCTTATTGTAAAGAATATATTTTGATAAAAACACTGCATTAGCATGGCCATGTTTAAATGTGCAATGCTTACAAATACATGTATATTTGTCTGAAAATCAACATTTCATTATTATGTCGATCTGTGTGATGCAGAATTTGTTTTTCGGAGCTAACAGTCTGTTTCATTCACAATATTTGTAGACCGGCATTGAAATACTTTCACCTTTTTTTTTTATTGCATTTGAATAAACATTAAAATGCCTAAATTGTGAAAAGTGTGTTTGCCAAATGTCATCCTTTGTTTTCTAGGGTATCTGCTTTAATTTGTTTAAGAAATACTTCACTATCTATACAGAAATCGATGTCATATGTTTTCTACCTTAATTTCAGTATATTCGCTAGTGCTTTATCACCCCGCTGTGTATCTTTTAGCCCAATCAAAGTACATACGTTTGATGAATGAAAAAAGACTCTGGAACAGAAATAAGTTGATATTTAGAGTCCATTATGGTTGCTATGTTTGTGCTTGAGACGGAGTCCTGGTGATAAAGCGATTGGCTGCTACGTTTCATGTTTACTCCAAGGCTTTCTTGAAACTGGTTTGTTATCTTTGTCCTTCTCAAAAACGCCTTGCTTAGTCTCCGCAATGTGGACTTTAAGGTTTACAAAGCGGCATGGTTTTTTCTTCTTATTTATGTTTATTTATACGTACATGTATGCTTACACACATTTTATATATCTTGCTTGTTCAATTGTAATTTGGACTATAATATGTTAATTCAAGAAGGCCAACAAAAATTACTATTGGAAAAGTATTTTAAACTGATTACTGGCTAACTAAAATGTTGATATTATTTAACTGCGAAGATATTGATCGGTTAAACAATTGACATGAAAATAACATGTAGACGATTATACAATGTCATTCCCCAAATATTAAAACAAATACTGTAACATTAGATCATCTTAAAATGGATAAATATAAATTTGAAATTTGGACAGACGAAAATTTTATTTTATCTGTGGAGATAAAATTGTCAATACATAACATATTATCTAAACTGATAACAGTATAACATTGAAAACAACCGAGATATTTCGAATTGACAGCTGTCCGAGCTGATACGAAGGAAATACAGAATTATGTTACAAGGGAAATACAAAATAATATATAAACTGTGAAAATTTAATTTATACTTTTCGGAATTTTAGATTGTTATCTTTAAGATAAAATGACTGTGTTAAATTCAAGTTACGCGTCTTGCAGAAAAGTGTGTGAATTGTGTCCTGGAGAACAAATTGGATCATTTGTAGCAGTGGATTATGTCTTATTTGCTGCTGTTTTGGTTATTTCTGCCCTTATTGGAGTTTATTATATGGTGAAGGAGTACTTAGCAGCAAAAGCCGCAACATCAGAAGATGTCCTCATGGGAGGTCGGGACATTGGGATCTTTCCAATCGCTATGTCATTGATGGCTAGCTTTATGTCCGCTATAACAGTTCTAGGAACACCAACAGAAATGTATAATAACAATACAAGTTATTGGATTGCAGGGCTTTCTATGATAATTACAGTGATAGTCACGAATCATGTATTTCTTCCATTTTTCCATGATCTGAGTCTGACTAGCGCTTATGAAGTAAGTCGTACAAACATTTAGTATCAGCATAACGTTTAACCTTTTGACACAAAGTCATTAGGTTGTATGAATATGAAAGATAACAAAAGTACAAAAATGTACTTAATAATTATACTAGACTAAGTGAGTAAATGCATGTTTAATGATTCGTCTGGACCTTATTTTGTATTCTGAATTGAATATTTTGCAGTAAAAAACGTTATCTTTATGCTCAATTATTATTTCCGAATAATAGTAATATCCTTTCATTTACAAATGAAAAATGTATATGCAAATTAGACGATTTCCACCAAAAAAATCGCGATTTATTTTATTTGTTCAATTTAAAGGAGGAATATCGTTAGGCTTTCAAATTTTACCTAATTGTTTTTCATAAATGACACTCGAATACTCGAAAAAAAATCCTACAGTAACTGAAGAAATAAAATAGGCTAAGTGATTCTAAAAAAGAGTTGAAACAGTTTTAGTCTTTTATTTTAATTTCAGTTTCTTGTGTACAATTTGGAAATTAGTATGGCGTTCATTATCACTGAACTAGTATCATATGTGTTTAGGGGCCAGCTGTAGGACGCCTCCGGGTGCGGGAATTTCTCGCTACATTGAAGACCTGTTGGTGACTTTCTGCTGTTGTTTTTTCTATGGTCGGGTTGTTCCTCTGTCTCTTTGAGACATTCCCCATTTCCATTCTCAAATTTATTAGAAAAAAAAGGCAAAATTGTTTCGTTCTAAAAGAAATTAACGAATTAAGGTGTGTTTTTATTGCTTTTGTATTTAATTACTTATCCATTTATTCACCCCTTTACTCGTTAAATATGTTATAAAAATTAAATCTTCATGAAAATGCATCATCTTCATAATTTATCATCAATAAGATAATGACATTATAACATTTTCTTTATGATAAAAAAAAATGGCATAGAAAATATGATGGTTTATTCACTTTTCTAACTTTATAGACTTTTTTGTTTTAAATCAACAGTGTCTTAAATAAGGAATCTTTGATTGGTATGGGAAGTTTCTCAGCTGATTCAGATTAATTTGGAAAATCTACAAGAACTTTCCTGATACTGATGTTCACCTGTCCTCCAGTGTGCTTTGTTCACACAATTACTATTGGCCACTTGTCATCGAGATTGTTTTGTTCACACAGGTTCTTAAATCTAACTGATAACTGACTAGCTTTATTTAAGCATTCATTATTTCAAAGATGTAGACCACTTAAAGTTATCAATTTATAAAGACTGGGTCATTTCCTCTGAAACAAGTTAACCAGTCATTGACTTTTTTTTTTGTCTTATTCATGTTAGTTTAATAAGCAAGTTGTTTTGAAATTGCTATGATATGGAATGATATTCTTAAACCACTCATATGTAGCGTTTCAACAACCTATACTATACAGTAACCTTAAATAAATGAAAATAAGATCGGATGTTGAGCTCTTGTGATTTTTGGTGTGCCCTTTCATGGTGGAATGTATCTAATTGACGTACACCCCATTCTATGTTTATCCATATAGAATATCATTGAAAAAAATGTCTATATTTGAACATACTTCGCCCTTTATTTCATCAATTTGGTCAGAATATGCCAAAAGCTGCTACTTTGTCGAATACTTGACGCAATGAAGGTGGTAGTTGTTTAAAACATAAACTTTTTTTTTTTAATTTATATGAAAAAAATACAGTATATATATTATAACATTGATAAAAATAAATATGTTCATTTGATTGTCTAGACGGGTTTAACAGGGAAACAAAGTCAATTGAAATATGGTCGTTTTGATATTGTTTGATGTACACACACCCTTCTATTAAAAGAAATAGATATGAAATGATTAACTATCCTATAAAACATTTTAATCAAACATCTTTCATGGCAACCAGTTTACCTCAGGTATTCAAAGATAACTAAAATTTGGCACGTTTCAAAACACTTACCGTACATGTTGTTCATTTAATTTAAAAAGGGAATGCATGTACAGTTTCTTCCATATGGAGCTAATTTTAATATTGTCCTAAATTTGATGGTTAATTAAATTTTGTATATGATATCAGGTTTTTTTTTGTACTTAACAAAAACTTGGGATGTTTCAAAATGTCACTCAAGACAGATTCAATAGAGTTGCAGGGGCTGAAAACATTTCATTTTCAAACACAATAACTCGAATGTTAACATCCGAAAACAGCACAAAATTAATTTAACTAATAATAATAAGCGTCATTGAAATTATTTCGGAAAGCAATAAAATGAGATGTCAGACAGCGATCAAGGACATACACATACACAATACAACAAAATGTTAATAAAAGGTCTTTACGTCAAGCTCTCAATTGTACCGAGTTTAAGAAAGTTGTGGCAGAGACTAACAAATATACTGTCGCCAAACAAAATTCCCCAATTGTCACAAAAACATATATATAAAATAAAAGGCGGCCATTATTGAATGTCCGACCTTGGGTCATATGAGGATGTCACGTTGATTAATCTGGTTTTATAGCACAGTGCTAGCTAAATGGTTATTCGAAATTAGGCTTTTTTATATAACTGCACTGAATTAATATTTTTAGACACAAAAACCAAAGAACGATACAACCTTATTATGAAAATTATAATCTGAATCAGGTAACATAATTAACGAAGTTTAAAGAGCAATATGAGTCCCAATTTTTATGAAGAAACATTTATTAATATTACTATGACAACAACAAAATTAGTTATAAAATAAGGTTAAAATTAAATGAGATATGATTCACATTTAAAGATATATAAGCACATCTATTTCAAGGATGTCTGCTGGTCATGTTTTGGAATTTTTGTCAGATTTTCGGAATCCTCTGGTTTTATCCATTTGAA
The DNA here is from genome assembly GCF_036588685.1 of Mytilus trossulus. NCBI lineage: Eukaryota > Metazoa > Mollusca > Bivalvia > Mytilida > Mytilidae > Mytilus > Mytilus trossulus. The sequence goes on along the minus strand of NC_086374.1, from coordinate 45,674,844 downwards.
TGTCTTAAAACATTTTCCCCACGAAGCCCCATTTTTCTTTTTATTAATCTTTTACATGTATAATTATTAGTAATTTGTAAAAGTCTTATAAAATTTTATTTATTTTTTAATAGTATTTGAGAACTTTAACTGGTCAATGATAAGGCTATGAAAAATCAAGAGAGAACATTTTCCCGCAAAAATTCCAATAGCTAATATCTCAAAAAACAAGCACATTGACCCCTATATCTTTTTTGCTTTTTTGATTCCTCAATTTATTCCCTATCAATAAATGCTAGTTTTATGAAAAGTTATTTATTTTGAAACTGAGCAGCGAACATCCTTAAATAATCATAAATGATCCATTAAAGTAAACATCGTTCTGAAATATTTGTGGCTGGACAATAAACAAACAATAGTGAAATCAAAATTGGTATGCCATGTTATAATCTATAATTGATTGATTGTGTTTTTTAACGAATTTTTCGGTGTTATAATTACATTAGATGTATGTTTCATTATAATACTTTATTTGTATTGGCTAACTGCACATCACGTGTTATTCCGTAAGCAATTGCATCACTCAATAAAACTTTTCATTCATGATAACACGTGGTCCCACAATAAAGTGAATAATACAAAAATTACAAAATTCGTATTTTCATGATCATAGCTAAAATATGTAACTTCCGCGCTTCATACAAAATGTACTTCGGTTAACGCGTTTATACCCCAATAAATTTACAAAAAGAAGCATTCAATTCTTAAATAATTGGCTATGTCGCGAATTGTGTCAAGATGAAACCACCGACCTTCGACAGAAACGCGTGCGATTCTAGTTATTTCTAGGAAGGTATCAACAAAAATTAAACTATCAGATGTTAAAAAAGTTAATTATTGCACACACATAGGAAGTCGTTTGTGTGGTTGAAAAACGAGAAGCAACTGTAAAGTCACTGATACGTGATAATAATCAAATACCAAATGTTTCATAGAAGACTTTTTGTCGTGCACAACCGGTAACCCCGCCTCAAAACAAAATGAAAATTATATTCACGAATGTTTATTTAACAATGTCCTGAAATACCCCTATCTTTTGTTTGTTTCACAACCTACTTAGTATTAAAATGTAATACTGCATACATGTTGTATGTTATCATATTTTTTTTGATTTTGTAATACTATAGATAAAATCTCCAATGAAAGGAGTCTTCAACATAATTTTAAATGTGTTGATTAAGTAGAACCATCACATACATGTATAACCAAAGTTTATTTCAATTTCATGTCAGAGATGTAAGATAAATTATGTGAGATGTAGAAATAGGATGAATGCGTCACCATACTGATCATAAAAAAAAAACCCAATAAGAACAATAGAGTATGGGCCCTTTATAACAAACATAATATTCTAGAAATGAAATTCACAACAAATACACTATGACATTTCCCCTTTGAAAAAACAAAGTCAACGTTATCTGCATAAAATATTGTTTACATGCAATTATCAATGATACATGTATTTGCTCAGGCAGTTATCTAAAAAAATATTACATCGTAGTTCGGATCATTCCAAAAAGGGCTGACCTGTTCAGTTACAAAGTTTATACTTTGAATACCGTAAATATAATACAATTCGAAAGTGTGGATTTTGTTTAATCATTCAAAAGTCATGGTAACATACAACAATATAAGCCTAGCATCCTGCAAGGCAGTGTGTGAACTATGCCCAGGAGAACTAATCGGAACACTTCAGACAGTTGATTATTGTTTAGTTGTGGCTGTATTGCTCATTTCGGTACTCATCGGGATTTACTTTATTTATAAAGAGAAAAATGCTACAGCAGACGAAATGTTGATGGGTGGAAGAGATATAGGGATATTTCCTATAGCGATGTCTTTAATGGCTAGTTGTATGTCCACAATTTTCGTGCTAGGAACCCCAGCAGAAATGTATACTCATGACACAAGCTTTGGATTATCTTGTCTCGCAATATTCCCAACTACCGTTGTGACATGTCATGTTTTCATCCCATTCTTTCATAAACTTGATTTTACAAGTGCGTACGAGGTAATTGACTTTAACATAATTTCAAAAAAATAAAAATAAAGTAGTACCTAACAGTGGAACGGTTTTAAAATTATGCATCATTGCATGGCTATGCTATTTGGAAATGAATACAATGAATGCTTCCGAACTACGGATATAGATTGCTGTATGCTTACTCTATTCGTTATTGCTTAAGGCCAAATAAAGTCTTATCGTCCAGCGCCAAATATTACATGCGTTTTCAAAACGAAGAGTGTATATTAAAAAATGTTTAGTTATATTTATCTTCTTTAAATATTAAAAATACAGTAGAGTAACATAGAGGTACTGAGTTCTAACTGAGTTCATGGTGTATAAAATCATCCACATGTATTTTGTCGATTGGTCATCACAAAACCCTGTCTGTGTCAACCCAATATGTTTCTTACTTTGCTATAAATACAGTAATGAAGGACAAACAAAAAGATATAAAATACAATGAAAAAATTCATTTGGAAAAACTATAGAACCAATACTTTTTATAGAAATTTGAAACCCAGAGAAGATAACATTGTATCTGTAATCCAAAGTTTTTTGGTAAAGATCAAACTAATTTCTTGACTGTTAAATTTCAATGAGTTTTCTAACATCTTGAGAACATTTCTTTTCACATTTCAGTATTTAGAGAGGCGTTTCAACAGAGCTGTACGAATATGTGCGTCCATTATATTTATGCTAAATATGGTAAGTTTTGCAGTTATGATAAACTAAGTTTGAATTCCATAAAGACCAAAAATATTGAAACTTTCGTTTATGGTATAGTCAATGGAAAACCTTTAAAATCTTACAATCACCATAGAAGTTAAAATATTTTGACAATAAATAATTTGTAAATACGCAGTGACGTCTAGTTTGAGTTAGTGCCAAGTACGTCTATGATCTTTGAAAACTGGTGCTATAGATAGATGCCATACAAATGGATGGCTTGATGCGCTGAAATACAAACACCTGCTTTAAAATAACCTTCTTTTTTTTTTTTTAATTTTGTCAACTATGTCAAGAATACGGTCGTTAGTCAATATATATTTGAAGAAATTGTTCCCGATGTTTACCGTTGTTAACTTTGTTTTTTTTAACACTTTACATTGAAGTTCATAACATGTGCTATTTGTCAATCGCTGCATATAATAGTAAAGTTCTTGAGTGGAAACTTGTTTTCAATTGTATAGCCTTGATATTGTACTAACAGTCTGTAAATATGTCATGCCACATCATAATGTTTATATATTTACTTTCAGCTTCTATATATGGGTGTTGTTCTATATGCACCATCATTAGCTTTGAATCAAGGTAAATAAAATACAAAATGTGCACTGACGTACATGAATATAAGGAATTATAATTACGTTGACACAATTTTAATGAGACTTTCTGGGATTAGGCTTGAAGTAACTGCAGAATTCACCAAAAAGTGCATGCATATATATATATATATATAATATACAAATCAAACGTTGACAAAATAGAAAATGTTCGATTTATATATATATATATATATGCATACATTTTTGGTGAATTCTGTTGTAAAAGATTTTTGGGATACTATATGGCCGATATTAATTTTTTTGGGGTAAACTATTTTTGTAACGGCTAAAAAAGCTTTCCAAATTTAATACATGATGTTTCAATTGAAAATTTAGCGACATGTTTGTAATACAAACTTGTCACAATTGTCAAAGTAGAGACTATGCCTAGAAATGTGAGTTAAAAAAAAGACGCGGTGTCAACATCAAATAATCAAAAGACGTGTTTTCTGAAGCTGTATAATTCCAGGATTAACGAAGATCTTTATTTAATTTCAGTTACGGGTCTAAGATTAGAATTATCAATAGTGTGCATAGGATTAGTATGTACGTTTTATACTGCACTTGTAAGTATTTGTAAATTAAAGATATATTTGTCAGTAAGACAGGCACCAAAACCACCAAACACAGAGATATTTATTGTTCAACCTACATTCTTCACAATTTACTTGTATAGAAAGAATACAGTATAGCGCGATAATAGAAAAGTTGTGAACTATGTTTCACATGGAATTTTTTCTACAATATAAATACACAAAAAAAGATGGTCAAGTAAGAATAAGACAGACCACATCATTCCGCTTTCATCGTATGGACTAGTAAAGGGGTCAACACGAATTCCAGAACGTGATGTATTCTTTCTTTTAGATATGAATGTATGGCATTATGAGTATACATGTATGAGACAGCAACACGGCAAAAACGAAGAAAAAAACTATTAAAACGAAAAAGAAATAAAGAGTTTATACCATTTTGGTAAAACAAGTGTCTTAAACTTAGGCTAAATAATGTTATTTTGAGAAAATTGCCACATCCTTTACCATTCTTAAATAAAAAAAAAAAAAAACAGATTTGAAACTACTTAAATATGATTATTATTATGCTCTGAGTATTCAATAAATTACAGGGAGGACTTCGAGCGGTAGTTTGGACGGATACATTCCAGACATTTGTTGTCATGGCAGGTTTGATAGCTATTATTGTTGTGGGTTCAAGGGATCTTGGTGGTTTTGGAGAAGTATGGGATATAGCAAACAAAGGCGGGAGAATCCAATTTATAGAGTAAGCTAAATTAAAAAATAATTTATGCATATATAATCGTTTTGGTGACTTGAAGAAGTCCATATGACTGTTGACGGGAAATTTTATTGTTTTTTTAATTCTATTACAATTATTGCAATATTCTGAAATAACGCCCAAAACATTGATACAAAATTAAGAGTAGCCAAGGTCGTAGTAGTACATGTAGTAGTACTATATTCTGTTGTTTAATATGTGAAACAAAATATCATGATAAAATTATGGGCTAAATATCACAATGAGTGACATATCTATCATAATATATAACAAAACAAATGTTTATTAAAATGCAGAAATGAAGGTTGATTTCAATATAAATCAAATTATCGTTTTAATTATAAACCGTAACGAGCCATGGTGAAAATTTTGAAAATATACAAGCTGACTATATGCGGTATGGGCTTTGCTTATTGCTGAAGGCCGTACGTGACCTATAATTGTTAATATTGTGTCATTTTGGTCTTTTGTGGATAGTTGTCTCATTGGCAATCATACCACATCTTCTTTTTTATATAATGAATAAAAAATAACGGTGTCTGTCATTTCTTTTTCAATGTTGAACCTCGCTGCACGAAAACAGTTAGTGGTATATCTTGTCTGGAATTAAAACATTTAAAATTTAATTTCAGATTGCAATTTTGGCAAATGACTTTTTCAATAGAGCTTCAGGCTAAAGTCAATTGTATAAATTAAAGATTATATTGAAAACACCAATAATTTGATTTCTTTTTAGCTGGGATCCTAACCCTACAACTCGACATTCTATATGGGCACTTATCATTGGCTCATTTTTCGGCCAACTGACAATTTATGCAGCCAATCAAACAATGATTCAAAGATATTTGGCTATAAAAGAAATAAAGAATTCACAGAAGTAAGTATAACAGAAAAGATGGATGCATGACAACAGAAGAGATGGATGCATAACAACAGAAAAGATGGATACAGGACAAAAAACCACTTCACTTTTATTTCTGGTCTTCTTGCAAAGTCAAAGTCAAAAGTCATAGTCCGCAATGGATTAGAACATCTCTTTAAAACTTAAAAGAACATTAAATCGAAAGTTGATTAGATTTTATCACGTGTAAGGGAACATTCAATATTAAGAAGATTATTTGCATATAAATGGAAATGCATCTAAAGATAATGAGAAAGTGTGCTAGTTAAATAAATAAAATTGAGAATGGAAATGGGGAATGGGGAATGTATCTTTGAGACAACAACCCGACCATAGAAAAAACAACAGCAGACTGAAGGTCACCAACAGGTCTTCAAGGTAACGAGAAATACCCGCACCCGGAGGCGTCCTTCAGCTTGCCCCTAAACAAATATATACTAGTTCAGTGGTAATGAGCGCCATACTAATTTCCAAAATGTACACAAGAAACTAAAATTAAAATAATACAAGACTAACAAAGACCAGCAGCTCCTGACTTGGGACAGGCGCAAAAATGCGACAGGGTTAAACATGTTTATGAGATCACATCCCTCCCCTTTACATCTAGCAAATGTAGAAAAGTAAACGCATAACAATACGTACATTTAAAATTCAATTCAAGAGAAGTCCGAGTCTGATGTCAGAAGATGTAACCAAAGAAAATAAAAAAAATTACAATTATACATAAATAACAACAGACTACTAGCAGTTAACTGACATGCCAGCTCCAGACGTCAATTAAAATGATTGAAAGCATATGATTTCATCATATGAATATCAGGCACAATCCTTCCCGTTAGGGGTTTAGAATCATACCATTATAACATATACAAAACATATTTATTTGTAGTGGATTGGGTAACAAGTTATTTCAGTTTATATTTATTCCTTTCCACTTTGCTGGTGCGAGTGCTGCACTTGTAGCGGCATTAACCTGCTCTTTTTCAAAATCTATAAGTCTTTTTCGTGCATGAGGTACATGTATTGCTCTCTTCTAATACGGATCGGCCATTTATCGTCCCCATCCAACTAACTATCATCGTTTCTGAAGACCATATTCGCAAATGGTTTCAAGAGAAAGCCGAAAGTTTAGTCCCTGAAAATTTTCCGCGGAACAGGGATCGGACCAAGAACCGTTGTGTTTTAAGTACGATGCACTAACCACTACACCACGGCTCTCCGTGAGTAATAATTGCCATTGAGAAAACCATCCCAAACTACAGGGAAAATATTTAATCAACTCGTGGTAACCGTTTGGCTTTTACCATCATGCAATCAAAACTAATACATGTACCATACTGTATAGTAGACCATAAAATACCGGTATATCGAAAATAATAATATTTCAAGAGAAAATTAATGACAAGGGAGAGGATTACTTCGATGGGAATACCCTTCAGAACGAAACATCTACAAGCAGTGGCAAAGAAGGTACAAAACTTATAATTTGGTACGCTAGTCGCACATTTTGTCGAATACACTACTCAGTGCATGTTTTAGGAATGATCTTTGTTAAACAGTGGCCTTATTCTAAATGTTCAATAGACTTTTGTCATTTTATGTTATATATGAGGAAGAATTACTATCTATACTCTGTTCTTTCAATATGCGTTCCTCTGAAACAGCTGTTTAATTTTTCACATTATTTATATTATCTGTTCACTAGTTTGAAGCTCCAATTTGCGAGATATAACAAATAAAACAAGGTTCTCTTATATTGTTATTCACAATTTTGTCTCTATTTTACAGAGCTCTGTATTTGAGTTTGCCTCTGACACTGATTCTATCAACCGTTGTATGTCTTGTTGGTTTGGTTATATACGCTACATACCATGACTGTGATCCTTACTTGTTGGACATGGTTCATGCTAGGGACCAGGTAAGCATAAAAGTAGAGTTTAGTTTAAACATATTTTTTTTACTAAAAGTAAAATAGATTGGACGCAAGTAAACCATACTTATAAAGTCTGACATAATTGACAATAAATTGCAATACAATTTTAATCTGAGGATGCAATATTTCATAACAGAAAATACTTCATGAGTCTAGCTATTGAAAAATGAGAGTACATGTAAGTCTGCCGTTCGAAATTTAAGTCATGGTTTTCGGTTCGTGTTGATGTCGCTTTCGGGTCATGAAAAAGCAGCCAAGATATTCAGAGGGGCATTTAAACTCATAAGTCGTAAATAAACCGACAACGCCATAGCATAAAATGAAACATAATCTAAAGACAAACGGCCTAATGCAAATCATTTACGAATACGTATAAAACCAAAGACTTATCAACAGGAACCCCATAGATATCGGGGATGATCTTGGAATAAGAATTAAAATCGTGATACATTGAAATACATAAGAAAGGCCACGAATTCCGAGCGACTTTCCAATATGATCAATTCTTTGTTAATTTTCCTAACGTTTGGTTGTTGTTATCACGTCAAGTTCTGCCATGTAATGAACATTAATGCTCTTTACCATTATACATTATTTATTGTAGTTGCTGCCGTTTTTAGTGATGGATAAGTTAACATTTTTACCCGGATTGCCAGGATTATTTGTAGCCTGTTTGTTCAGTGCATCACTCAGGTATACATGTATACAGTTTATTTTCGACTTATGAGTTTGTATGTCCCACTTGTATCTTTCACCTCTCTTTTAGCAGGATTAGATTGTATATAACCGAATGGAAGTACGATATATATAGTAAATTATTACCTTTTCTAGATATATGATACAATCATGCTTTGAAGAACATGATATTTAAACATTTACTTCTTGAACATTCATATTTTTAGAATTTTATTTGAACATATTTTTCAAGGTTAATGCCCATTAACTTCCTGCATGCTTATATATGAAGAAAATTTAATTATCCATATTTCCTGTACTTTCAACGAGCAATGCGACAGTTTCCACACGTGGAGGAGGAACTGCTTACCCTCCCGTAGCACATGAGCTTAAACCCGTTTTGTAAATTGTTGTTTTTTCTGTTTGTTTTTGTTTGCCATGGCAAAGTTGGTTTCTCTTCGACTTACGAATTTATATTGCACTTTTTGTGTCTTCATCTTCATTTACATGTTTTTTTTAATTTTATATATTACAGTTCAATATCATCCGGATTAAATGCATTAGCAATTGTAATATTAGAAGATATTTTAAAACTATGGTGGGAATACAGAGGTAACGCTCCATCACCTTTGTGGCAAGGGAGAATAGCTAAACTATTAGGTAAGATTTAAATATAGTTACGTCTTGCAAAGTAACATATAAAAGTTTTGGTTGTTTGATCATTTTAGAATGAATAAAATAAATAAAATGTATTAGTAACTGTAGACTTCTTCTATATGTTCGCTGATGAGCGTCTGGCGTACAACATTATAATCCTGGTACCTTTGATAACTATTTGTAAAAGATTTTGCATGATTCTTACAATGAGTGGTTTTTAATAACAAAATTTACAAATTTGGAACCGAAATGAAATATCATGAATATACATGAGGTAAGAGTCTGAAACCAGGTACTAGCTAAGGAATTAATCGAAATAAAGTGATCGTGTGTTCCTATTATTCGTTTTAACAATTGCATGATTGAAGACAGTCATAATCCAACGGAGTATCTAATACATGACTTACACCATTTTGATTGTTTGTTAAAATGATCCAAGTCCGTCAATCAACACACAAAAAGACAGAATGTCATAAACATAGTGGCATCTCACTGTCTTTGTACATTTGTTTATACATGTATTTTTTTTAATTTTTGTAACTGGCATAATTTTTATTTGAAAACGCTATTGGCTCTGTCACTGGTATTAAGAAGGGTACACTTCATCACAAAGATTCCAAACTCATTAATTATTTACGCTTTAATAACATATCTACTCACTTCAGTTCACTTATAATTCATACTGTTAATACTGTATTCTAGGACTGTTTGCTGGAGGATTGGTTATTGGTATTGCATTTTTGTCACAGTTTTTAGGACAAACAGTTTTACAGGTAAACAAGAACAGTTATTTTAATTTATAAAAATCTCAAATTTCTTTAAACAAACATTTTGAAAGTCATACCATGTATATGATGCTACCGCTCAAATTAAATTTTGCCATCACATGAATATTAAGAAACCACTATAACATAACAGAGATGCATAAATACATGCACGAGTAAGATCTAATGCATTGAAAAACAAAATGTTAAGTATGTTTTCAATCGTCATCTTATAAACTGTTAGATCAACTGAACAACAACTGACTATAATGATTTTAAAGACATCCTAGCACATTTACCGCTAGATAATTGAGCATAGCAACAGTAAAATTCCTTGCTATAATGGGGCGTTCATTTGGCTTTACGGGGAGTATAAATATGCAGTCCCGACCTGTCGGGTTGTGGACAACCAAATGTAATTGAAATTTTAAGCTCTTTGTACCCTAAAGAGCTCTTGCAACAACTCTACTGGTTTCGTAGATAGTCTGTTGCAAGGGACAAGTTCCTACCCAACATAACCTAATTCTCAAGTGGCTATCAAAATATATAATGTGTTAATTATTAATATTTGATTATGCACGAAATACTTGTCACTGGATGTTATACAAGCTACAATAAAAAATAAAACAGAAACTATGTGAAACATTGCATTAGCAAGAGCCGTTGCTCAAATGTCTGTACAGGTAACTTTAAAATTAAAATATAACTTATATTATTAACATTACTGACAGTAATACTTATAAATTCAAATTTCAGATAATGTTGAGTATTTTAGAACGGTAGGGGGACCTTTACTTGGATTATTTTTCATTTCAGATAATGCTGAGTATTTTTGGAATGGTAGGAGGACCTTTACTCGGATTATTTATCAGTGGTATTTTCTTTCCTTTTATCAATTCAACAGTAAGTGGAGCATAATTTCTTATAAATTTACGGACTACAATGTAATTAATTGTCCCTCTTTGCAATTTTTACGGGAAGTTATATATGTATTACTGCTTTAGATGTCTTCTGGGGTTGAAGTCATACAAATTTGCTCAGTGCTAACAGCACAAACATCGGGCTCGAAACATAAAATCTAGCATTTTGATTGGGTGATTTTGGAGTATGAGTAAAAAAACTGACTCAAACGTTTTATGTACTTTATACAAATATTCCACATTCCAAACTAAAAGAGAAATTGAAAGAGTTGGTAATGCTTTGTTTCATCAAAAAGAATGGTCAACGAAGAAACAAGTACCTTGTCTTAAGAAGGGATAAATTCTACTTTGTAACGGATCACTCTGATTCAAACAAAAAATTCTCTGAAACTGACATTATCAAGATGCTTGATTTCTTGATTGACAACATATTTGTTACGTTCGGAGGACGTGTTTTTCAACAGACTATCGGCATTCCAATGGGAACGAATTGTGCCCTTCTTCTTGCCGACTTGTTTCTTTATTATTATTAGGCTGACTTCATACAGTAACTTCTTAGGAAGTTAGCACTATCATTTAAATTTTACTTTCCGCTATATAGATGATGTTCTTTCACTAAATAATTCAAAATTTGGTTACTATGTCGAACGCACCTATCCCATTGAACCAGAGATAAAGGATACAACAGATACAGCTAAATCGGCCTCATATCTTGACTTACATCTAGAAATTGACAATGTGGATTGAAAACAACACATTACGACAAGAGAGATGAATTTAGCTTTCCAATTGTGAACTTTCCATTTCTAAGTAGCAACATTCCAGCAGCACCTGCATACGTTGTATGTTTCTCCAAATTGATATGATATTCCAGTGCTTGCATTCCCTATCATGATTTTCTTGATAGAGGGTTGTTGCTCACAAGGAAGCTATTAAATCAAGGGTTCCAAATGATGAAGTTGAAATTATCTCTTCGTAAATTTTACGGACGTCATCACGAGTTATCTCATAAGCAACACGACGGATGTCACATACGGAGTAGGATCTGCTTACCCTTCCGGAGCACCTGAGATCACTCCTAGTTTTTGGTTGGGTTTGTGATGTTATTTTTTAAATTTTCTATGCTGTGTCATGTGTATTATTGTTTGTCTGTTTGTCTTTTTAATTTTTAGCCATGGCGTTGTCAGTTTATTTTCGATTTATGAGGTGACTGTCCCTCTGGTATCTTTCGTCTCTCTTTTATGACTGAGATGCCTTTTAATAGGTATAAATTATTTTGAATGCAATGGTTAACAATATTCATCAACTTCACTGAAGGTATAGTCGTGATTAAAGTTTTCCTTGTAATCACCATCCTTTCCCATTGCATCTTTGAATGTTTGTTCATTTATTTAGCTTGTTCTCAGAGAAGTGTCCGGATTAAATATTTTGATTGGATGCTATTATTTATAAAAGAAAATACATTACCAATTACTATTTGGCCTTATTGCTACAGTAGAGCTGTCTCGATTTTCCCATACTTTTCAATTCACTGATGAAAACTTCTCTAAAATTGTAAAGACAACGCATAGTAACTAAATAATTATTAATATTCTGTCTCTTATAAATTGTTTGTTTCTGGTATTCCATGGAATTGTTCTGTTGTGTTTATCCCTCAATCCCCTTAAAGTATTGCTTTTTGTGCTGTCATTTGTCGTTTATTCGATTTCGACTTTTGCTATTTCACGGTTTTTCTTGGATTTTTGGGTTTAGATTGCCCCTTTGGTGTCTTCTTTCTCTTTCCTTTTCATTTATAAATGAGTTGAATGTCAAATTACCAAAATTCTCCCAAAACAACACCTGGACAGTTTCATGACATGAACAAATGGTGTAGTCTTGGGATTAGTTTTGTGAATGGTTTATGTTCCCTGTTCAATATAGTCGAGTTAAGAACAGAACAATCGAGTCGAACATAGAGTTTTGTGCCAAAAAAGACACAATTTAAGAACTGTTCTCTCTTTTTACCTTTATAGTAATCAAAGTTACCAGGCTTATAATGTAAAACGATAGACGCGCGTTGCTACATACGTTTGATCAAAAGAGTTGTAATGCCTAACAAAATAATGATACAACGGTAAAGAACAAGACATACTTTCTATTTCCTGTTTTTTTTTACTTCTCTATAATAAATAATTTATTAACAGGGAGCTTTGTGTGGTTTGATAGCAAGCGCTGTAATGGCATTCTGGGTAGGTGTAGGTGGCACAGTGTTACTTCCTGTTCCGGAAGTAATGCATGTTAGTACTGAAATGTGTAGTATTATTCAGAGAAATTGTTCATCGTCATCAAATTCCACCATATCATCTACAATATCATCAACAATAGCAACTACAACGCAAGCCACACTTTCCAGCGAGGACAATTTGTAAGTGTTTATTTTGTTGTTATTTAATTTTTAAAAAAAATAGTCCTTTTTGAAAAATCCGAATCAGATTTTTGACCGTGTTGTTTTAAAAAAGTATATTTTCAAGTAACCCGAATAATTCAGTCGTTATATTCCGCTTCCTACATTAATAAGTAGAAGAGATCGATTACGGAGAGGAACTGAGTTATTCGGGTTAATTTTCAAGCGATAAATAAAGAGAAAAAGTGTACCGAAAATACCAATATCCAAGGCAAATTCAACAAATGGACACACACGTTAGATTTTATCATCCATGGGAGCAAATAAAAAAAAAAACTATCATATTGCTGACTTCGTATAGATTTCTTTGCGAAGGAAACGGTGGGTTATATAAAGGCAACAGTATTATACCGGTGTTAAAAAGTCATGAATGATTAATCGATAGAAACAATACAAATCCGGGTTACAAACTAAAACCATGAAAAACAGACCGTTCTATTTTATTTGTTTATTTTGATAATAATATGATTTTGTTTGTAGATGGATTTATCATTTATCTTATCTATGGTATGGTTTATTCGCCACATTAATTAGCCTCATTGTCGGAATACTGGTGACCTTTATCACTTCTTGTTGTCTTGGTAAGTATACACAAATTTAAACATTTACTTCAGATTAGAAATTCTTAAACGAAGCTTTTTGAAAAATAAGTAGCTAATGTAAAAGAAAAGTATAAAGAATTGCTTTTCGCATTAAGGTATAAGTAGCCATCAAGTTAACCAAATTGCATTATGACATGGAAGATGAAAGGTAGAATCAAACATAGACAACAAATAATTTTACAATGTATGTAAAAAATTAAAAAAAGATTGACTCAACATCTGCTGTTACGTCCAGTCGTAACAAATTCTATACTCGTCTCTAATAGTTAATAGTTTATTTTAAACCAAAAGCAATACAGCTTATATGTTTATCATACATATGTACATGTATCAAACTAACAGAACATTTTAAATACAATCAGTCTCTAATATTCATGAACTATTTGTCACTGGACGTTAAACGAGACATATTCAACTGATACATCCGAATAAAAAAAAAATATGTTTTCTAAATAAGATAACAAGGCAATATCTGTGAGATTCTGATAATAAAATCTACATTTCAATTTGAATTTACAATACTTTTAGAACAGTCTCGCACATAAAATCGTATATCGTAATAAGTGTATAAGTTATCAAAATCTGAAATTTTGAAAAGTCGAAATATTAGAGTTATCTTCCCTTAACTATACATTTGCTTATAATAATAATACTGTGATAACACCAGTAATTTTTAGTTGGAAGGTGGAAAAGCACAAAATAAAATGTCAATAATTTTCTGTTTGTTCTTCTTTCAACAGCTTTTCAAAAAAAAACCACAGCCTTAATATTGAAACATGTGCTCGCAGTAATACCCTATATCAAATACAAATTTCGGAATGTTTCATTTAAGATAAATATCCATATACTACAAACTGCTATCATTTATCGCTAAGATATATAACACACAATCCAAAAAAATAAATAATTTTCATTGTACTCTATAGTTACCTGTGTTGGACATACAATAAGTGGATTTACATGAAAAGTGAGGAGATAATGGGTTTCTTTGTGTAGAATTTTAACATTTTTTGTTGAAATCTTTATTTGTTTAATTGATTTTGACAAATGTAAGTTTACAAAGCAGTTCCGTGCTTAGTGTACATGCAAGATGAATTGGCCTCTATATTATTTTAATCTATTGCGAAACCCTTGGGGCTTATTAATATTTTATTATATACTAAGGTATTCATGTAAGAAGTTTCACACAATCTAGCGGAAAATAATGTTAAAAATTTTAAACTTTCAGTATATTTTAACACGTCAATATGAACAGGAATTATAATAACTCAGTTGATGGAGCAGACGGACATTATCACTGCATAACCATTTTGCAGACGCAATTGTATAATATCAGTGCTTCTTTTGTTGTAGGTTTTAATGAACCGGAAGACGTTGACGCTGATCTTATACACAGGCTCGTGGACAGGGTTTGCTGCTTTCTCCCTGTTACCTGTCAGAGAGTTCACAGACTGGAGAAATATGTGAGTGCTTCTTTTTGTTTAGAAAATATATATGAAAAATGAGGTGAAACAAATCAATACCAGAGGTGGTATGCAAATAATTGGAAGAAGAAAAATAATATACGAGACAGCAACTAAACAACAATAATTAGATCTACATAAGACTAATCAGTGACGCTGTAGACGGGCATTGATGACCCAAAAATCCCAAAAGTAGTGCCAAATACGACCATTGTTATCAATGCCTGGAATAAGAAATCCTGCGTATTTTGAATTATTCATACCTTTGCATACAGTAAATTCATAAAAATTATCATATTATTGACATTCATACCAATACCGAAAGGCTGACTACTAGGCTTGTGATACCCTCGGGGACGAAACGTCCACTAGCAATGGCATCGACCAAGTGATGTTAATAGTTTTCAAAAGTACCAGGCTTATAATTTAATACGCTAGACGCGTGTTTCGTCTACATAAGACTCACCATTGAGGCTTCAAAACCCGATTTTGAAATGAATGTTCAAGTTGCCAAATAATTCCTTTCGCATTAAGCATTCTCGTCTAAAATACTCCTATTTTGTTTTCAGAAAGATGACTTTGAATTAGCCACTGTAAATGGTGCAATGAATCATGGATTTGAGTCTTCAGAAACAAAAATGGACGACTTTGGAGAAAAAAAACTTGGAGGAGTTATTTATAGAAATGGACAGTCAAAAATGAAATCAAAAGAAAACTTCACACAATTATGATAGTAATTGTTAGAACCTAATAGACATTGTGGACTTCGAAACAAGTCGAGCTACTATTTTATCGTTCAGCTAGTCGAATTAACATATGTATAACCCTGAAGGTTGGTAATGGCTAAGCCAGCATATGAAATATATGACACACTAACTTTAAATAATTTAAATATATCGGAATACAGGTGATTTTATTTTTTGCATTTATGAATGCTGATTTTTTTTCTCAATATTACTAGTAAATGACAACACAATTCGTACAATGCAAACATATTTTGTTTTATACTCAGGACATTTTTTGAAATATATGATATGCTTTTTGATGCAAATATTAAGTAATATTTCTGATCAAGTTAAGGTACATATGTAGTGGTAATTTATAGATATGATGTAAAACATGCAAATATAAAAAAATGTCTTTTAATTATATGTTTGATAATTGTCAATGAAAGATGTATGAATTATGTTTTAAAATCATTAAATAAAGAGACATGACTGTACTTTTAATTTCAATCTATTTTTAATATGGATTCCATAGCATCGTTCATGTTGCGGATTTCATGAAACAAAAAAGCTTTATAATCAATCTTTCATAATTATGGTATTAATATACTGGAAAATCTGAAATGTTCAAAATGCGATGACCAATGTGATAATAATGGTGAATTTGGCAAAATTGAAAATCGGACACCTAGAGTATGAAAAGTGATGGCATTAATATTTGATTCAATCCAAACAATAATATATAAATAAGCGCATATATAACATAATTGATTGTCGTATTACACAGATTTTAAAAAGGCGGCAACCAATGTAAACAAAAACTAAAATGTAGCTTTTCCAAATTAAAAATCGATAGCTCACGACCAACTGATGGGTGGGTCACTTTAACTTATTAGATCTGCTGAAACTGCCCAGCGATGAAAAGCGTCATTTAATTTTAATTTCTAAATTGGAAACCATATTTCGTCGTGTTAAAACTGATTCCAAACAAATAGAAGAACGTCTGAATTTTAAACAACAACTGTTGGTATTCTACATTCTGTTTCAAAGTGGTCATTAATTATACAACAAACCGCTTCAGTGTACTCTAAGATATAATACTTGAGTTTCATAACCTTATTCCATCTAGAAATGTAGAACCAGTATATTCATACATTCAACATAACCCCAAAAAACATAAATCAAAAGAAAAACTAGAGGCTCTAAAGAGCCTGTGTCGCTCACCTAAGTATATGTGAATTAAACAAAGGAAGCAGACAGTTCATGACAAAATTGTGTTTAGGTGATTGTGATGTGTTTGTACATCTTACTTTACTGAAAATTTTTGCTGCCTATAATTATCTCTATCTATAATGAACTTGTCCGTGTAATTTCAGTGGAAAATGTTAGTAAAAATTTACAAATTTTATGAAAATTGTTAAAAATTGATTATAAAGGACAATAATTTCTTAGGGGGTCAATTGAACATTTTGGTCATGTTGGACTTAATTTTGAGTCTTACTTTGCTGAACATTATTGCTGTTTACAGTTTATCTCCATCTATAATAATATTCAAGATAATAACCAAAAACAGTAAAATATCCTTAAAATTACCAATTTAGGGGCAGCAACCCAACAATTGGCTGTCTGATTCACCTGAAAATTTCAGGGCAGATAGATCTTGACCTGATTAACAATTTTACCCCCTGTCAGATTTGCTCTAAATGCTTTGGTTTTTGAGTTATAAGCCAAAAACTGCATTTTACCCCTATGTTCTATTTTTAGCCATAGCGGCCATCTTGGATTGTTGGCCGGGTTAAAAAACACAAACTTTAAACTAGATACATCAATGATGATTGTGGCTAAGTTTGGATTAATTTGGCCCGGTAGTTTCAGAGGAGAAAATTTTGGAAAAAGATCATGGATATTTACGAAAAATGGTTAAAAAATTACTATAAAGGGCAATAACTCCTAAAGAGGTCAACTGACCATTTTGGTTATGTTGACTTATTTGTAAATCTTACTTTGCTGAACATTATTGCTGTTTACAGTTTATCTCCATCTATAATAATATTCAAGATAATAACCAAAAACAGTAAAATTTCCTTAAAATTACCAATTTAGGGACAGCAACCCAAAAATGGGTTGTCTGATTCATCGGAAAATTGTAATGCAGATAGATCTTGACCTGATAAACAATTTTACCCCATTTCAGATTTGCTCTAAATGCTTTGGTTTTTGAGTTATAAGCCAAAAACTGCATTTTACCCCTGTGTTCTATTTTTAGTCATGGCGGCCATCTTGGATGGTTGGTCGGGTTAAAAAACACAAACTTTAAACTAGATACATAATGATGTTTGTGGCCAAGTTTGGATTAATTTGGAACAACAGTTTCAGAGAAGAAGATTTTTGTAAAAGATCATGGATATTTACGAAAAATGGTTAAAAATTTACTATGAAGGGCAATAACTCCTAAAGGGGTCAACTGACCATTTTGGTCAAGTTGACTTATTTGTAAATCTTACTTTTTTGAACATTATTGCTGTTTACAGTTTATCTCCATCTATAATAATTTTCAAGATAATAACCAAAAACAGTAAAATTTCCTTAAAATTACCAATTTAGGGGCAGCAACCCAAAAATGGGTTCTCTGATTCATCGGAAAATTGTAATGCAGATAGATCTTGTAAATGACCTGATAAACAATTATCCCATTTCAGATTTGCTCTAAATGCTTTGGTTTTTGAGTTATAAGCCAAAAACTGCATTTTACACCTATGTTCTATTTTTAGCCATGGCGGCCATCTTGGATGGTTGGCCGGGTTTAAAAATACAAACTTTAAACTAGAAACATCAATGATGATTGTGGCCAAGTTTTGTTTAATTTGGCCAAGTAGTTTCAGAGGAGAAGATTTTTGTAAAAGTTAACACGGGACGACGGACGACGGACGACGGACGCCAAGTGATGAGAAAAGCTCACTTGGCCCTTCGGGCCCGGTGAGTTAAAAACACCTTATGGATGCTTAGTGCCTACTTTTAATTAATCAATACAAAACAAGGCAATTTGCACAATATACTTGTACTAAACTTAATATCATCTTGGGAACAGAAACTTAGTTAGACTTTAGTACCAAAGACAACCAGATCATCAATTGAGGTCATAAAATCTTTAGAATTTGAATGATGGAGGCGTCCTTATCGAAGTGCAGGACAATCTGATCAGTTCACATGTACCTTAATAACATACGTATTGCGAAATAGTATGAAGCAAACTGAAACTTGTACGTCTATTACGCCATAATTCAATGCTAAGCTAGACCAGTATGAAAAAGCACAGCTAGTTGAACAAACATCATCGACATTATACTTACAAACTACGAAGAAAGTTTCAGTATCTGATCATGACATTGCATATACAGATGTCAATAAGATACAAGCAAATAGTCCTTCTCTTAAAATATATTATAGGATATTGGAAAATGTAGAAAAAGACCATCAGCATGTACAAGCTAAGATAGCATTTTCATTTAAGGAAAATGTTAGCGCTACATTTATTTTGGATACTCTTCTGTAACACAGAGAAAGACGGCACAAGTAGAAATAGTTCCTGAGAAAAGGGTGGCCTTTGGACTACATCGATTTATTAGAAAGAACAATAGAGCATGCAAAGGTGATAATCAAATAACGCTAACGACAGTTCAAAGTACATGGAACTTATACGTGAATTACAGAAAGAAATACGTGAGGCATATTGAAAATAATTAGAAGTAAAGACAGTCGCACCAAGCTGTGACAACGACGAAAACTTGAATTGTACGAAACGCTTCTGGTAATACAAGTACAACAACAAAAATGTATTTAACATTAGAAATACGATGGAAATAACATGCCAACACTGACATCGGACGGTCAACCTCATGAAGATTCATTTGATAAAGCTAAAATATAAGATCGGCATTTCAAAAACCGTTTCCTAGTAAAGATAAATTTTCCCTCAGATTACAAACAGAGATTCAAAATGAATTGAAACTTTGAAATTAATCATCACAGAAAATGAAATAAAAAGCTAATATTATCGCCAAACCCTCACAAAGCAGCAGTCCTTTTTGGTAAATAGCTCTTCATCCTTTTCATAAGCTTAGGATTTTCAAATACGTTGGCCTTGAGCATCACTGAAAAGACACTGCTTGTCGAAATATGTATCTTTGTTATTCGAACAACTTAAAACCTAGAGTACTAAAAGAGATGGCATTTAAAGTACCATCAATTCAACAAGGATATATAGAAGACCATTTATCACTAGAATAGGAAAATCGATATGGAAAACAGAAAATGTGCGCCAAGTTTTTAATAAAGATAAACCATTCAAAGTCATCAATTTCAGGACTAATCTCGGATCTGCATTTACTGCGTGCAAAATCGTACAAGCGTATTGTCCACAGCTACATAATGAATCATGCAGATATGAATAACATCCTCTACAAAATACAGCATGGGATTAGAATAGTGAATTTCCGAAAGGCCTTCGTCAAAGTAAGCTACAGTTTTGATCCATAATCTTGGTCATTATGGAATCGAAGGAAAACGAACGCTTACGTAAACGGATGCCTTCCAAAAAAGAAACGGTGCTTTGCCATAGAAGGGGAGGAGTCGGAAATCATAAATGTAGATTCCGGAGTTCTGCAGGAATCAGTAGTTGAATCAAACCTTTTTTTCTAAATTAATGACATGCCAGATAACATTTCATCATCAGTAAGGCAATTTTCAGCTCTGTTTTAAAAAGTAAAAGTCTGCAAGAAGATCTTAGCGTGCTAGCCACTTCGGAAGAAAATTAGATGATGCGCTTAATTTTGATAAATGTGTAATTCCATCTTTCAAATAAAAAAAGAACCAATACACAACAATTACATCATCAATAGACCTAGAACATGTATCATCATCCAATTATCATTTAGTCAACTAACATATGATGTAACGTGGGGTGTTCATAGAAACAACATATGACAGAATGCTATTATGGGACAATATGATTCATTTATAAAAAATAAAAGTTGAAAAAGCAAACAATTAGATAAAGAAAAGGCCAATACAGCATAAGAAAGACCAACAGTTGAATATGCTAGTTCAATAGTGGATCTCATCTACAAAAGGATAAGAAAAAGTTAGAAATTAACTCATCATAGATATCAGAATTGAAATTTTGTGTTTCGTCTACAAAAGACTCATCAGTGACGATCGAATTAAAAAAGTTGAAAAGGCTACATAAGCGCATTGAGGACCCAAAGTTCCTAAAAGTTTTGCTAAATATAGCTAAGGTCATTCATCTATCCCTGAGGTAGTAAATCCTTAGTATTTCAAAATTCAAGATTTTGTTAACAGTTAATTTATAATTACAAGTATGACCATACCAATAATAATTCTTGTGAACACAAAAGAGCTGACTTCTAGGCTGGTGGCACCCTCGGGAAATAAAACTTAATGAGTGTGGTCAATACATTATCCTGTATGGTTAAATACGTGTTATAATAATAAAAATAACAAATTTGTCGAGGCATACATCATTAGGTTTTGTTTGACTATTTTGTTTCAACTACTTGCTCTTGACTTTGAACAGACACTTACAGAATATTGCGGAGATAAAATTGTTCGTGAACGCCCAACACTCTTCCTAGACCAGGACAGTGGCGTAACAACACAACATAAGAACACAAAATCAAAATCATTTGAAAAAGGCTAAACTCATTAGATCGATACAAAGCGCAGAAAAACTTCAAACAAAAACACCGACCAGACGTGGTAGGTACTAGTATATATGAGATATGCGAGTATGACGTTTTGTGTATAACAATAAAATTTTGTATGATTTTAAATTACTGACAATAAAATCAATACCGTTACCAATGAAAACAATATTCAAAGATTTATATAAGTTTTTTCAAATGATTGACAAGATAACCCGGATCGTATCTTAATTTCTCGGGCTCGGTTAACAACCTCAACACCAAATTTAAGATGTGCTATTTCGTTTGAAATAAGTTTTCAACAGGTACAGCCAAACTTGCGAACCTAACTTAGTATCTATGAAATAATTTAGTAAAGATTGATTTAAACAATTACTAGTAATAAAAATAGATAACCATAGTGAAATTCAAAACGTCACTACAGCCACGGCTATAGAGAACAATTGGGGATATATATAAATGCCGTTAAACGCTGCCAATGAAACATCACCATCCAAGAAAGGATACTTAACAATACGGAAGGAAAAATCATCCTTTATGTCGTAAATTTTCGTGTACAGTTTCTGGTGTAACACTGAAATATCTGATCTTGTAAAAGAAACTTACTGCTGTTTAACATTTGATTTATTTTGAAAAAGTAAGTAAATTGGGTTAATTTAAGCAATATGTTTTAGACAATTTTTGATTGATCAACGAAACGATATCAGTACGGAAACGGTTAGTAGTGTTGAATGTATCAACTGAACGGAATTTAGACGGTTCATTGATGGGTTTAGTCAATAACTATGATACATAACAGTACAGGAACGAGTCTGCTATTATATGGGCGTAATTGTTGCACATAGGAATACCTACAACATGGTGATAAACTTTATTGCCACAATGTTCATATTGTTGCCAAGGATAAAATGGACAACTAATATCAACTCGTCACACATTCAGTAAATATATCTATCATAATTATTTACCTTTCTCCTGTGTGAAAAAGGCTTATTATGAGTAGCGGCAAATTTGTTTGCAAATAGATTTATCAAACAACCATTCGATTAAATAGGAAAACTTTTGTTTGATAAGATTGTGTTGTAGCGTAGCATAAAGAGTGGAAAGGTCAAAACTGTCAACTGAATCAAAAGCATCTAAAACACGAAACTTGTCTAAAACATCCATATAATTGTTCACACTCCAACAATGGGTTTATTCCACTATTTCCATATGTTTTATTTCGAAAATATCTATTCTTCGGTAGTAATTTTAGGTAGCGCGGTCAACTCACCAAAAAGTTAGAGCCCGAGATGAAACGACATTTTACGGTTTTTGTTGTGTAGTTAAGGTAACATAGAAGGGACCTTCAAATGTCCAGAGAAGGCCGTTAGCCTAGATGTGGTAGTGACGTCTTTATTATTTTGCCTTTCCCACTTGTTCCATTGTCAATCAATTCTGTGGAAAAAATTGAAAGAGTATAAATTGCGACAACAGATTCAACGTCCCTATTTCGACCGGACGTGGCTGCATATGTACATCCTCCACACCCTAATTGACGGACTTCCTTTGCACCGAATCGTAAGCAGACAGAAGATCGGACTGTTCTTTACTCGTGCAACTTTCGCAGTATTGACTTGTTTGCGTATAACACAAGCTTACAGTCATTTTTCAAGGAATTAACCATCGACATCAAGTGGAAAAATTGACATGAGACAAAACCAAAATAAAATGGACAAGAGTACAACCTGTTAATGAGTCAGAATACATTTGGTAAGAAGTGCACTAGTAAATATAAGCCTTAGCTAGCTTATTTTGTCTCTTGTCGATGTCATCGAGTAGGGTTTTCTATACTACCATGTCTTCCTAATTATTTAATTGTTGTTTATCTGTAGGGATATCTTCTTTTGATTTCCTGTTATTCAACCATTTCTTTGGATATAAAGATTGTTTGAAGTTACATATTTGTCAACAATTCATTTGTTTTATCGTTAATAGCCTTGTCACAAGAAACATGTGTGTTATGTTTTGGTTACCGCACATAATTCAGGATAAAGAGTGCGACTAGATATTTAGGATCATAGATACTTTAATAGGATAGGGTTTGATGTATCTTAATTTTCTCTAGTGCATAAATGTTTTTAAGCAGAATAACCGCATTTATTTCAAAATTATGTCATTCAGAACGACGATCTATGTTCACTGCAACTATTCATCATATGAAAGTCTTATTTTTATACAATATTCAATCTGAACCGTCTTACAGAGGCGATTGGTCGACTAAATTTTTGAACTAGACGCTTTAAAATTATAGAGTCAGAGTTCGTCTCTGTTACTTACTTATGATAAATTCTGTTAACAATTTAACCTCTTACCTTGAACAGTGGTGTAACAGTACAACTTAAGAAAAAACTAGAAAAATCAGTGGCAAAATGTTTGACTCATCAAATGAATATAAATAGAAATGCATACCACAAAACCCCCAGAGTAAACGTAGAAGGGTACCCAAAAACAAAAGACACTAAGTACAGATCTGAGAGTATTCCCAGTTACTGACAGCAAATAACAGCTTTTGTTTGATTTAGTAGGCTGTATTATAAGATACATGTCATTGTGTTCAATTGGAACATTTCCTAATTTCTCATTTCTTCACATACGTATCTCTTCCTATTGTGATAATCTCAATGCTTGTCTTTATCACTATATTGTAGTATGTGGATAATATGTCTACTTATTGACTTCAACATGAAGTTTCGATTTAAGGTTAGTTCTTATGTCAGGTGTTCTTCTTATAATTGAGTATATCCGTTTTCTCTTCTTAGTCCTATGTTGATTGACTATATATCTATGGGGTTGTATTGCATAATGTTCTGACAAATATGTGCATAAAAACTACTATAAGAAATGGCACGTGCTTTCGATCGTGGGCGACTTATCTTATCCAGGGCGACAATCGAAGGTGTCCTACTGCACTTTTGATTTTTGTTATTGTCTAGAACACACGTCTTAGTTAATTATTAAGAATTTTACAATTATGTATTTAAGAATTATTCTCAGTCTACTAGTTATTGGAAATGTCGAATCAGGTAAGAGTTTAGCTTAACTGTGTGAAAACTTATCTTAAACATTTTATTATCTATCTATATATATATGTATAAACATAGTTAACCATTGTTCCATTATACATTTATTCCAGTACTAGGAATATGTTAACTATTCCACATTGACGGAACAATTAAAAATAAAATCTTAAAACATTCATAATAATACAATGCGCATATAGTCTATATGAATGTGACATTTGAAAAATGAGTATTGGTAACTTAGAGAAATGTTTGTTCATAGAGTTTTTTTCTGTAAAAGTATCAACATGTTTATTTTAGTTAACTTATTCGCAGCTCGACCGAGTGGTAAACCATTCGCCAATATCAAGAACACATTGTTATTTTTAAGTCTTACAACCCTTTTTCAATCTCCATTGATTGATAAATCGTAGTTCTCGTTTTAAATATAAAAGATACTGCGATCTTGTTTAAAATGATGCAATCATTTGTCAGACTGTTTTAAAAACATGCCTTGCATAGAAAGAATGAATATTTATTATAAAATAGATATGGGAAGATGTGGTATGAGTGCCAATGAGTCGACTCTCCATCCAAGCCCATTAATCTATTTGCATAGATGTGGAATTTGTCAATATTTTCAAACTTCGGGTAGTTGCACTTAGAAAATATGACTTTTTGTCAGGTTTTCCATTAATTTTCAAAATATGCAAATTGCTATGATGTAAAGGTAGCTTTAGAGAAGATTTTCAATGCTTTTGGATTTCGGATCAAATGAGTCAAAATATTAACCATATTTACTTCTCATTACTTCAGTTTTATTTGTATAAATACACTTATCCAATTTAACGGAACAATTGACAATCTTAGTAGCACCACATCAGTGATTATTGTTGACTGTGCAATGCACATTTGAAGTGTGGTCGACTTCTATCATATAACTCCGCTGAAATCTGTGATATGAGCACGAGTTGTCTTAAACATGCAGTGAGGTGATAGCTTTGACTCCATGTTGAAGGCCTCTCTGTGACTTTTGAATGAAGAACAGCAATAGAAGTTCTGTGTTATTTTGTTTTAGAAGTTTCATGTTCGCGTAGTAATTTGTGTCACGATTAGATACATCTTATCCTTTATTTTCTAATAATTACATTAGATGTATGTTTCATTATGATACGTTATTCTGATTGGCTAACTGCACATCACATGTTATTCCGTAAGCAGTTGCATTAGACAATAACATTTATCATTCATGATGACACGAGGTCTCACAATAAAGTGCACAGGTGAATTAAATAAAACTTGATAAAAATCGTGTTTTCATGATCCTAGCGAAAAAATGTAATTATAAGTATTGAATGCTTCGTTTTGTAACTTTATAGGGGTGTAAAAGCGTTGACTGTGCGTACATTTTAAGAATAAAGCGCTTCCGCGCTTCATACAAAATGTACTTCGGTCAACACTTTTACACCCCAATAAATTTACAAAAAGAAGCATTCAATTCTTAAATAAAATTACTATTCCATCAAAACAATCTCTTCTGAAATCGTACAAACACTGCCGTTCACTGTTGGATATCATATTACGTTTTGTTAATGTTGAATTCAATTGTACCATTTCAGCATATCGAAGGGTCTGTTATCATACAAACTGGTCGCAGTATAGAACCTCCGCTGGAAAATTCACGCCAACAAATATAGGTCCGGACTTATGTACACATCTTATATACTCCTTTGCCAAATTACAGGGGAACAAACTACACTCGTTTGAATGGAATGATGAAAGTACTCCCTGGATGAAAGGAATGTAAGGCTTTAAACGTCAAATTCTCAAGCAAACTATTCTGATCACTTAGTTATACATACTAGTATACTGTATGCATGTAATTTTCATTGGAATCAGAAATCATTGGCACAAATTAAACAAGTTTTAAGCTTATTCTGATATTGTGCTCCAATTAAGGATTAAACTTCAGCAGGCAAAGTTTTCTTTGAACGATTTAAACATTGTTATGTTTCGGTCCATCATGTTCGTATGCTCTCAATGCTTTACTTTATAATAATGGCTACATTTTTTATTTTTTTTTGCAACAAGCATATCTCGTGAAAGTTATTTCAGAAACATGTACTAAGTATTTTGCTATATGATTTTCTATTGAAACATACTATGATGTAACTGCTAGTAGACTAGTCTGTTGTTATTTATGTATTATTTTATTTTAATTTTGTTTATTTTCTTTTATTACATCTTCTGACATCAGACTCGGAATTCTCTTTAACTGCATTTTAATGTGCGTATTGTGATGCATTTACTTTTCTACATTGGCTAGAGATATAGGGGAGGGTTAAGATCTCATACACATGTTTCACCCCGCCGCATTTTTGCGCCTGTCCCAAGTCAGGAGTCTCTGACCTTTGCTAGTTTTGTATTATGTTTAATTTAGTTTCTTGTGTATAATTTGGAGTTTAGTAAGGCGTTCATTGTCACTGAACTACTGTATATATATATATATATATATTTGTTAAGGGGCCAGCTGAAGTACTCCTCTGGTGCGGGAATTTCTCGCTCAATTGAAGACCTATTGATGACCTTCTGCTGTTGTCTATTCTATCTGTTTGACCCATTCCCCATTTGAATTCTCAATTTTATGATAATTGTGGTACATTTTGTCAAGATGATTTTTATTAGCCATTATCACATAGCGTATTTATCGTCTTCTTCTTAATACAAAGATTTTTCATCCCCAATCAGACATCTTTAAACTGATGTAATTCCACTCATCCTTAATTTTTTAAATTTTATAAATGAGGTACCAAAAGAAAGAAGAAGGATTTATCTTTCAAATTTTGAAAATTTCATTAATTTATGACATAATTGTTTCATAATTACTTGTTATGTTATTATTTGCTATATTGTGATGTCCATACTTGAATGGATTTAGCATCTTTGTTATTCATAGGATCCCAAAATATTTTATAGATTACATAACAATTAATTATGTAATAATTATGTCATAATGAAATTATCACAATTTAAAAGATTGATCTTTATTCTTTCTTTTTGGTACCTTATTATAAAATATGAAGAATGATGAAATGAATTACATCGGTTTAAAGGTGTCTGGCTTGGAGTGAAAAAATCTTTGTATTGTGCTACCTTAAATTAGGAAGTCTATTGTGCATGGTGCTTGTGGCGGGAAAATATTAAAAAAAACCACTTTATGATGTTTTAGGTATGCTAAATTCAATGATTTAAAGACTCAGAACCAAAATCTGAAAACTCTCATTGCCGTTGGAGGGTGGACATTGGGTTCAAAACCGTTTAGCAAAATGGTTGCTACTGACGCAAGCAGACGGGAATTCGTTAAAACAAGTATTGCATTTCTGAGAAAACACGATTTCGATGGTTTAGATATTGATTGGGAATATCCAACCAGACGATCTGGATCAACAGCAGCAGACAGGAACAACTACATCGAATTACTGAAGGTATATCTAGAATTTACCACTAATTTACATTTTACAAAAAATATGATGTGGTATTTTAATGCTAATGAGACAGTTCTTCACAAGGGACAAAATGACACAGATATTAACAACTATAGGTCACCGTACGGCCTTCAACAATCAGCAAGTTCATACCACTTAGTCAGCTATAAAAGGCTCTGAAATGACAAATGATTAACAATTCAAACGAGAAAACTAACAGGCTCATGCATGTACAAAAAAATAAACGAAAAACAAATATGTAACACAGCAACAAACGACTATCACTGATTACAGGCTCCTGACTTGGGACAGACACATACATCCATAATGTTGTTTTCCATACATCTTTTTGATAAATCGAATGAACGTCTTCGATTTAAAGTAAAAGAAGAGATAAATGAAACGAGTGTTTAGATTAATAGATATTTTGTAGACTTTAAAGCAAGAATTTGATACCGAAACGAGAACTACTGGAAAACCAAAACTGATTTTGTCTGCTGCTGTTCCCGCAGGCAAAAGTAATATGGGTGGCTACAACATACCGGAGATGGCAAAGTGAGTAATATTATATGAGGGAAGTTTTGTCATACATAGATATAGAAAGATGTGGTATGAGTGCCAATGAGACAACTCTCCATCCAAATGACAATTTATAAAAAAAAAAAACATTATAGGTCAAGGTACGGTCATCAACACGGAGCCTTGGCTCACACCGAACAGTAAGCTAGTAAGGGCCTCAGGAATTAGTAATGTAAAAGCATTCAAACGGGAAAACCAACGGTTTAATCTATATAAACCCGCTGCTATTATTTGAACCTGTCCTAAGTCGGGAATTTGATGTTCAGTAGTTGTCGTTTGTTTATGTGGTTCATAAATGTTTCGTGTTTTCTCGTTTTTAATATATATATTACCGTTGTTTTTCTCTTATGAATGGTTTCATACTTATAATGTTTGGGGCCTTTTATAGCTTGTTGTTCGGTGTGAGCCATTGAAAGCTCAGACCGTACCTTGGCCTATAATGGTTTACTTCTATAAATTGTGACTTGGATTGAGAGCTGTCTAATTGGAATTCATACCACATCTTTCTATATCTATTGACAGTGAGTGCTCAATCAATCCTTTTTCTGACAAGAGACAGTGGTTTAACAACACAACATAAGAACGAACTGTAGAAATCAGATGGAAATGACATGCATCAAAAGTTTGTGTTATCAAACACACAAATTGACGCAATTGTTGATAATAAAAAAAAAATTAACTTTTTACGCACAGTTTTTCATAAAAAAAAATTAATACGCCTATTAGGCAAGTTCTTAGTCAAAGATATAACGCTTGTAAAGACGGATAAAGTTTCAATAACACGATGAACGCATAAAGGAATTTTGGATCCTGAATGCTCTTTAACTTTATATTTGTTTGACTTTTTAACTATTTTGGTGAGCTAGTTACTGATGGTTCTTATGCAGACGAAACGCGCGTCTGTCGTATCAAATTATAAGCCTGGTAACTTTGATACCTATATAAACGTCAATTTATAATTCAGTCATTTGACTGTCATCAAGTGTAAAGATTATGTTCTTTTATCTGACAACTCGTACAGATAATATATCTACCAGACTTCCTTCAACAAATTACGTCAGTCCTGATTAGAAAGTTTACTTCTAGGTCTAATGTACAACATACACAGAGAAATTAATTTCTATTTAATTTGTTTAATTAAGATGAGGAAAAACCATACCAAGTTAACATGGTTTGTTTTCCCAGATTTATTGCATGTCAAAAAGCCCAAGCTTACGTATAAAAAAGACGAGTATACAATATAAAAAAGCACAAGCGTATTTCAATGTGAATTTTGATATAACTCATATAAAATGGAAATTAAAGATATCCCTTTCCCTATAGAAAATCGGTGAATCAGATTTAGTACCTGTTTTTTACGTACAACAAATATATATCAAGAATCCTCCGATATAATGAATAACATGTACCGCTTCATCTTTCCTTTCAGTTCATAAATTATGATTATAATTTTGTTTGTTTAATAGGAATCAGAAAGTAACAGCTAGACTATTTTAAAACATAAGCAATTAAAAGTTAATGTAGAAATGAAGCCTACTTTTTGCGGGGAAAAACTTTATATTATTCATTCATTTGAACTTGGAACAAAGCTGGACTTCGTAGTATGGTTAGATTTTTCATTAAAAATCGTCAATAAATCATTAACTGAACATAAGAAAGTTGCATTTCTGTTATTCAGATCTTTAGATATGGTCAATCTTATGACGTATGATTTACATGGTAGCTGGGAAACCAAAACAGGTCACAACAGTGGTTTATTTAAACACAATGGAGAAACAGGAGATGCTGCTACAATGAACTTGGTAAGTTGACGTGCAGCTATGTACAAGAGTTTAATACATATCAGATATATATATATATGTCGAGCCTAGATGGTTGAGTGTTCAAGCAAGCCGGGTTTAGTGCAAGGCGATATGGTGCTACTATATCTCAGTAGCATAAAATAAGATAAAATAAGATAACAGTTCTATTAATCTAATCAAGAACCCATTAAGGGCATCATTTTTCAACAATATTATGCACAATATGATTGGAAAAGTTGAGACCCGGCCAAGGACGAGAGACTCGAATCCCCGTATGAAATTTCTGACCCCATGCATATATATCGTATTAGGTCACTTGCACACCAATGAACGATTTTATCGTACCAACTACTAATATCTTAACATTTGTAATAAAGACTGTTATAAATGTTTCCCTCAACATCGTATATTTATTTTTAATTAAGGAATGTGCCTTCTTTTTTTTTGTTTTTAAAGGGTTTTAACTAGCCAAACATTTTTGACGACATCCTTATCAAATAATAATAGTCACCAATATTATCCCAAAAAATCTTTAGCAGATACAATAACTATTTGACAACTCTACGACAGATACATCCATTTAATCATTAGTGAAGGTGATTCACGGCTGAAAACACATATTATATACCTAATCAGTGGCGAATTCAGAACTTTTTGTAAGGGGTTTCGGGAGGGCACTGACTGACCTAAGGGGCCCTGCTCAAGTCATGCTTCATTGATGCCCCTTATAATTAAAAAAAGTGACTATTTTCGAAGGGTTAAATATTTCGCTTTGGTGTCTTGACACGGCTTTGTTTGGACTTGTTTGTTTGTTTTTGGCCTTGAATGTTTGTCCCTTATATTTTATTAACTGTGCATTTGAATTCATGTATCGCAGATCAAATTTATTCGTTCATAGTATGTTGATTTACGTTTTTTGATTGAGTTAAGCCTTCCAATGGACATTTTATCGCGTGGTTGTCTTTGTTGTGATGTTATGCTATTGTTTCAATAAAAGGGAGAAGGTTTGTTACCATTAAAACGTTAAATCCCACTGCAAATGTTTGCACCTGTCCTTATTCAGGAATCTGATGAACAGTATTTGTCGTTTGTTTATGTAATATATACGGTTGGTTTTCCCGTTTGAATGGTTTTACGCTATTTTTTGGGGCCTTTTATAGCTTTTTGTTTGGTGTAATCCAAGGCTCCATTTTGAAGGCCGTACATTGACCTATAAATGTTTACGTTTATAAATTGTTATTTGGTTGGAGAGTTGTCTCATTGGCACTCACACCACATCTTCCTATATCCATTGTACTTGTGTCATTTTGTTTTTAAGCTTTATATAAAATCAATAATTCAACCAAAATTTTTTTTTAAAAGTAAATGCAGCTGCAATAATAAATGCATTATAAAATTAATATTTTCTTAGGATTGGGTCGCTAATTATTGGGTCAAAGGAGGTATGCCAGCACCTATGATTAATGTAGGGTTGGCTATGTATGGGAGAGGATTCACTCTACAAAACCCAGGAAATCATGATTTAGACTCAACTTCCAGAAGTCCATGTAATGCTGGACCTTTTACTGGAGAGAAGGGATTCATGTCATATTATGAGGTATACCTTTGTTGTAGTTTAACATGTGTTTAGTAGTTGAATTTGGTCAACCTAAGTCGCATTTCAGATATAGTTGTTCACACAACAAGTTGCTCGACAATTTCAAGCTAACAAATTTATATTTCATTTTCTAGATTTTCGGTTATTTCGATAATTTCCTATGATGAACTAGTATATTCAGCCTTCATTTTTTCTGTTTTGTGGTTTTCGAATTTAACATGCACAATTCTAAAACAATTTTGTTTTAAACTGATTGTTTTATATCTCAAATGATTGCCTGTTTACCTTTCTAAGATCAAATGTTCTTCCTGGGTATCCTGGCTTTCCAAACCAATAACAACAGGTCGCCATGATCTAGCCACGGTCGATAAACACTTACAAACAAACACTCTTCATTAGAGTTGCGATGTAATGATTAACGAAACACAACTTTTCATAATTTGTTCAATTACAGGAAACTTTACACTACACACCAGTAAAAGTCTGAAATGGCCTATATTTGTACTCAATTGTACTGACTTTTACTCGACCAGTCTGTATTGTAGATTTACTTGATTGAACTCGATTGTAGTCTGAAGAAAACTTTATAGTCAGAACTTGTACAATTTAAAACGCGTCTGAACCATGCATCAATATATCTATGTAAAGAAAATGATATAGAAAAACTTTAACAGACAATACAGATACTGACCTAATTTTTCATCCGGCATCTTGGGGTGACCGTGAATGCAGTTACGGTTATAAGCTTTACCCCAGTGCAGGTGTGATCTGTTTAATGAGTTTGCCCAGAAGTAGGAGGTATTAATCTATACATAATAACTAGCCAGAAGAATATTTTTATTAATTTCTTTTATTTTTTTATTCCTGATCAATTTGATATATATATATATATATATTATCATTAATCCAAAATTATAATATAATATATATTTCTAATATAATGTGTGCCCCTCTACTTGCCGACTTGTTTCTTTATTATTATAAGGCTGACTTCATGCAGGAACTTCTTAGGAAGAAAGATAAGAAGTTAGCAATATCCTTTAACTCTACTTTCCGCTATATAGATAATGTTCTTTCACTAAACAATGACTATGTGGAACGCATCTATCCCATCGAACTAGAGATAAAGGATACAACAGATACAGTTAAGTCGGCTTCATATCTTGACTTACATCTAGAAATCGACAATGAGGGTCGGTTGAAAAAAAACTTTACGACAAAAGAGATGATTTCAGCTTTCCAATTGTGAACTTTCCATTTCTAAGTAGCAATATTCCAGCAGCACCTGCATACGGGGTATATATCTCCCAATTGATACGATATTCCCGTGCTTGCATTTCCTATCATGATTTACTTGATAGAGGGTTGCTGCTCACAAGGAAGCTATTAAACCAAGAGTTCCAAATGGTGAAGTTGAAATCATCCCTTCGTAAATTTTACGGACGCCATCACGAGTTGGTTGACCGTTATGGTAAACCGTTTCACAAATGATATCGGATATGTTCCTTACGTCGTAACTACAATCCCCTTCCCTTTTATGATGAGACCTACCGAATTAGACTATTTACCGGATTTGTAAACACATAAGCAACACGACGGGTGCCACATGTGGAGCAGGATCTGCTTACCCTTCCGGAGCACCTGAGATCACCCCTAGTTTTTGGTGGGGTTCGGTTTGTTTATTCTTTAGTTTTCTATGTTGTGTCATGTGTACTATTGTTTTTCTGTTTTTTCTGTTTGTCTTTTTTCATTTTTAGCCATGGCGTTGTCAGTTTGTTTTAGATTTATGAGTTTGACTGTCCCTTTGGTATCTTTCGTACCTCTTTTAAACTATTTAAGTGATTTTGTTGGATGTTGATACCTCATTAAAAATATAATTATATTACTATCGTATGTATAAACAATAAAACTTGTGTAGACATTTTTTCGGAATTTAGGAATTTCGGAAATTATGAATAAAAAAACATGCCAACAGGAATCACCTAACTAAGGTTTAATTACCCTCAGTATAAGTGTGGTTTGAAGGTGAAACAAAATTTTTTTTTTACAAAACTCTTAAACTTTAAAATTAATGAAAATAAAATTATTTATATATAACATAATTTGATTTAACCATCTCTATTTAAAAAATCTGAGAAAGAATGTAAAATATGTTTATAATTTTCAAATATATCTTAATTATATTGTGGCTGTTAAAAAGAAATGTGTGTTAACAGTTAAAATTAAAAAAAAAAGGTAGGGGTTATTCGGTCAAGTATGGTTCAGACAGGTCGAGTATTGTTCAGACCTTTAGTCGATTATGGTTAAGACTTGATGACACAAATATGTCGAGAACGGGTTAAGACTGTTTCAGTCTGATCGAGTAATAGTGCAGAATATTTTCAACGTCAAAGATAAGGGTAAAGTACAAATCAGTACAGTCGAGTACGATTAAGATTGGGGTCGAGTAATATGAACTAAAATTCAGACCAATTCAGACTGGGCGAGTAAAAATCAGTACAGTGGAGTACAGATATAGGCCATTTCAGACTTTTAAGAGTTTGTAGTGTTAGTCACCAGTATTTTAGAAAAAAGTCAAAGACTCAAAGCTGTATGTTATAATGAAATCATGAAATAATAAATAGCAGAGTTTTACTATAGGTAGCGTTGATTGTGAGTAAGAAAATATACACTTTGAATGGCTAGATTCTGCTTTTAAAAAAAACAATTAACCTATTAAGCTTCATAATTTTAACTTTAACTTGCTGGTGCATTTCTACAGGCAGACATGGTAGAATAAATGCACTGGTGAAAGAATTCAAAGCTCATATTTAAGTATTTCTAATTGAAATACGAATAATCTTTACGTCATTATGTTAAATCAGATTTGTGAACTATTGAAAACTGGTGGAACAAGACACTATCTTGCTGATCAAATGGTCCCCTATGTTGTAAAAGGATCACAATGGATTGGATATGAAGATGTTGATAGTATTAAAACAAAGGTATCTAAAATGGATGTTTAATGTGAAAAAACACACAAAATTGGTTTTTATGGTTTTACAATAGTAATTTATACCAGTAATTTAAGTGGTCCTTTATAGCTTGCTGTTCAGTGTGAGCCAAGGCTCCGTGTTTAAGACCGTACATTGACCTATAATGGTTTACTCTACTAACATCTTGAAATGTTAACCATCGACGGAAACTTTTTGTCTTTCTCAAATTCTCACAGCCTATAATATACAGGCAAAATATTTCCATTCTTTCTGGAGAAAGTTGCATGTTATCTTATTTAGATTGTTTGAATCATTTGACAGAACATCATCACATGCTTTCTTTTTGTCAGCTTTTTCTTTATTTCAAAATTCTAATTACCTGACTAATAAACCTTTTCAATATCTCTCGACACCGACTAATGACACCTACAGTTTACAGGTAAAATTGATGGGTCGTCTCAAAGACAAAAAAACATCACGATTCTCATTGCGTTACATATTGGATTGGCGGTTATATACTGAGTTAACTATATAGCTTCTGAATATATATTAACCAAATAAATAAATAAATATATATCTCTATCATATAATCTTCTTATTTTGTATGTATTTAGAAATAATTTCATGTTAAATTGATAAAAAAAATTATACTGCAATCATTATGCATCTCTTCAATTTAATGATTATGTGATTTTTCACCAAATATTTGCCGCATTCTAGTAACGATCAATTTGTTGGTGTAATAGGTTTTATGAAATATTTCAAAATTTGTAAAACAAATTACTTTCAAGACTGTCTGTCCGTCCGTCCGCATCACACTTGTGAACACGACCAACTTGGTGTTTTTTTCACCGATCTTTACCTTAGTTGATGTACATATTCAATTTCTGGAGCGAAAATCACATAATGATTGTTAAAGTGGAAGGAAAATGTCACATCTATTTTTCATCGATGGACTTTCCCGCTTCAAGATATCTTAGAGTTGATGTTTTTCCTTGATGAATTAAAAAAAAAATATGACTTCTCGTTTCAAGGTTACAACATATAAGAAGTGCATTTTTTTTTTGGTAAATAGTTGCGCATGGAATTAAATTTATATTTTAAGTTGTTGGTTTATACTACAGAGTTTGTTTAAAACATTTCAAACTCTTGTTGGACAAGGAAACAACATACCTGGTCCCTTCGTCGTAGTGTCCTTCCCCCGTTCCTGAAAGTGACCTTTTGGTTCTTACAAGAAGTTGATAAAATTGTGTTGATTTTTTTTAATACACTGCCATTGCTATATTTTGTTCTGTTTTCATCCGGTCAATATTTTTTTCTCTATGTTAAATTCCGGTATAAAGTTTCGGTTATAGAATAAAAAAGAAAAATGTGCCAAAGAGACAACAACCCGATCATAGAGCAGACAACAGCAAAAGGTCAACAACTGGTCTTAAATTCAGCGAGAAATTCCCGCACCCGGGGGGGTCCTTCAGCTAGCTCCTAAACAAATATATTTACTAGTTCAGTGATAATGAACGACATACTTA
Organism: Mytilus trossulus; assembly: GCF_036588685.1. NCBI lineage: Eukaryota > Metazoa > Mollusca > Bivalvia > Mytilida > Mytilidae > Mytilus > Mytilus trossulus. Next base: position 45,638,365 of record NC_086374.1, on the reverse strand, counting down.
ACTCCAATTTGTACACAAGAAACTAAAAATAAAAATCATACAAGACCAGAGGCTCCTGACTTTATTTCTGATTAAATATTCACTAAAATAAAACATGCTATGTTCTTTTCTTTTTTCCAAATTCTAACAGGACAGCTAGAAGCTCAACGTCTTAAAACATGAAATGTGACTTAGATAAATTAAAAAATCCATGTCATTTGGACTCTGTAGGAAAGTTGTATCATTGTCAATGAAAGCAATAAAATCAATAATGATCTCCCTTTTTGAGACGACCCCTCACATTTAACCTGTCGTAGTCGTTCTCAACTGTAGGTATCGAGAGATATTGAAAAGGTCTAATATTAGACCTTTTCAACAACTCTCGACACCGACTAATGATACCTACAGTAAACAGGTTAAATGGAGGGGTCGTCTCAAAGACAAAAACGTCTGATTATTCCTACGATATATACATTCGGTTTGGCGGTTATGTGTAGCTAGAGAAGATCATTCCGCATCCTGATCAGTTTTCTCTTCAACTTTATGATTATGCCGCATGCCAATAAGAATGAAATTAATGTGTATCTGTAAAAGTTTTTCTAAAAATTTCTGAGAATTTCTGAAACATTATTACTTGGTAGTCTGTCCGTCTGTTTTCACACTTGTTAACACGGTCGAGCCTTTTTTAATGATCTAAACCTTACCCGATGTACATATTTAATTTTGGGAGAGGTAAACACATATTGATTTCAAAGGTTAAAGGAAAAGATCAAGATACCTTGTTAAAGTTGGTGTATTTACTTCTTGAATAAAGGGAGATGTATCAACATTTAAGCAGTACATAGCTGCGTATGGAATTTATAATGCAACATACTAGTTACTATAGAGCTTTGTCATGATCGCAAATTCTTTTTGGATAGTGCTAAGTAGGGGTTGGGAGTCCAATGGCTTATTTTTCCCCTCATTTAATTATGGTGTCGTCCTCACGAACTGATTGTCCATTATAATTGCTCGTGTTCCGAAAAAAAAAACCAGACGTTGTCCTTTTCATCGTAGAGCCGTTCCCCTGTTCTCTAAAATTACCTCTAAGTTTCTTGCAAGAAGCGGGAATTGCTTAGCAATGAAGTTTAATGGGGTCAGTGTTGATTAAGTATCGTTGGTTTATAAGATACACTGTCATTGGTATATTTTATTCTGTTGTCAACGGGTCAGAAATTGTTTTGCTGTTTCTTTTTTCCTTAACAAATCTTTGCCGGTTTTATAATCGTACTAATGATTCTTTTTAATTTTCGTCTATGACCATGCATAAGGGAGTTTTTTTAGATTAGTAAAACCCCGTCGCATGTTTTGTACGCCTGAACCAATTCCTCTAAAAGTTGATGCTGTGTACGGCCTTCATATTTGATTCCTTTTCAGTCGATCAGAAATCGCTGGTGTTTTGGGTTTTTTTTAATCTGATTTTTTCTGGGTTTTTTTTCACCGTACAGAAAATAAGTTGAAATATTGTTTTATCCTTCTAAATTTAAAAATCCATTCAATTTACTCTTTTTGGAAAGTTATATCGTTGTCAATAAAAAAAAAATTAGGCATTAAATCTCTAAGTGATGTATAGTGTAATTTTCAATTTTTATTCTCGAGACGACCCCTCACATATTACTGTCGTAGTCGTGCTCAACTGTAAGTGTGGACAAGTGTTGAAAAGGTCTTATACGACATACTTAGAGAACAGTATTAATTGGGATATTCATTACACTTACTCTAATGATTTTCTTGGAAACAGGTGCAGTACATCAAACAGCATGGTTTTGGTGGAACTATGGTCTGGGCTCTAGATCTTGATGATTTTCATGGTAACTGTGGACAAGGGAAATTTCCTTTAGTAAATGCAATAAAAGATGAACTTAAGAGAAGTGGAGGTCCTGTCATAAAGCCGTAAGTTAAAATCTGTTCACTGCTTACTTTATTACTTTTATTCAAGAAATAGTTTACATCGAAAAAGAGGGGTATTGGTATTCTGAATTGTGGCCATCGTTATAGAAGTTGACAAAATTTAATATAGAATCTGAATATTGGAAAGTCTAAATGACAAACTTAAAAAGATTTTAAAACAAATTTTCATATTTAAGTCCCTAAATGTCGATTCTTAGTTTGAATGTGCAATACGCTGCTGTTGAGGAGAGATTTGATATAGATCATTTATCAAAACTATTCTTCTATATACATATAAGACGAACATGGTTGTTTAAATGTTTTGCTTTGTTGTGCTGGTTTTCTTATTTGAATATTGTTTCATACTTTGTTACGTTGGAGCCCTTTATTGCTGACTATACGATGAGGGTTTAAGACAATTTTGTAAGACGTATGGCGAATCTGTTGGATAGTTGTCTCCTTGACACTGCAATGGGAGCCCGCGTTTGCTGTATACAAAATTTGTATGTCAAATATGCAACGGTTGTGTTTACCTGAAAAGGCGAAAGTGAAGATAGCTGCATCAAGTCTGAGAGGGATCCGTTGTTGGTGTGTTGCAAGGTCGAATTTGTGTCCTTTTTTTTATATTTACTCTTGTTCTTGGTATAAAGAGATATAGGAAGATGTGGTGTGAGTGCCAATGAGACAACTCTCCATCCAAATAACAATTTAAAAAGAAAACCATTATAGGTTAAAGTACGGCCTTCAACACGAAGCCTTGGCTCACACCGAACAACAAGCTATAAAGGGCCCCAAAATTACTAGTGTAAAACCATTCAAACGGGAAAACCAACGGTCTAATCTATATAAACAAAACGAGAAACGAGAAACACGTATATATTACATAAACAAACGACAACTACTGTACATCAGATTCCTGACTTAGGACAGGTGCAAACATTTGCAGCGGGATTGAACGTTTTAATGGATCCAAACCTTCTCCCTTTTTCTGAAACAATAGCATAACATCACAACATAGAAAAACACACGATAAAATATCAATTGGCAGGCTTAACTCAATCAAAAAACGTATGAATACACAATGAACGAATAAATTTGATCTGCGATATCTGAATACAAATGCACAGTTAATTAAATATTAGAGACAAACATTCATGACCAAAAAAGCTAACAAACAAATTCAAACAAAGCCATGGCAGGACACCACTGAGAAATATTTAACCCTTCGAAAATATTGATGAATATTCACTATAGAAAAAAAACCCGGTTTTAAAAAAAATAATTATAATCTTAAAGTTTATACAAATGTAGTAAGAATAAGTGATATTACAAATAATCAAAGCTGGTGTACAGACAAGATCCATATAAATAAAAAATATTAAAAAAGCATTATAAACAGTATCAACAGGTCGAATTAACAAGAAAATACGATTTGAGAGTACTCGCAGTTACTGACAATAACAAAAATCATGCATCAGCGACTAAAATCAACTAAAACACATCACAGATAAAACCACTGATGCATTGCACAATTGCTCTCTACTATGAATTTTACACTTGCAAGCATAAATCTATTTTGTCGCATGACAAGGTTTAAAAAAGTGACAGTCGATGCATCGCAAAACTAAAGATTATTCTCTCTTGTGCTGACAAATTCAACATATCTTTAATTGCTTTAAAAGAGCGCACTGATACATATGTATCTAGAAGCATTTTTAGCATTGACCAGAGCGGGATTAAAATGACTATCACTTTTGTAAATGAAATGCATCTATTTATTTAAAGAATACAACAACAGTCTACGCCTCTAGTAAGTTCACATACTACAACTCAGCACCTGACAACAACTAGTACAACGCTTAAACCAAAAGTTATAAATACAACAAAAGGAGGTAGGATTTGTGTAAGAATTGTTTCGTTTTCCTTATATATGGTCTTCTTTAGTTGATTATTTTCCCTTCATTCCGTTTTGTTAGAGCTATCAGAAATTTAGAAATTGATGTTACTGGTCTTTCAATAACCATAACAATAACAATAAAGAAATGAAATTTCATCATACAGAAATAAATACAAACATTCCCCAGAATTTTATTTATCTGTTTGTATGTTTTTTCTTCGATTTTTTACACATCAAATTGATTATCTAATCTAAAGTTTAAAGTTGAGCTGTTGTTTCAGTGACGCGTCTTCTATATCTTTTAATATTAATTAATTACATAATTATACTCTAAAAATCAAATTCATTAAGAAAAAAAAACATTGAATTCAGTTAAATTTTATTAGAAAATAACAATATTTTTTTTCTGTAGTATAAAATGTATTATTCACTTTTACAGTGCACTCTACTCGACAACTTGGAGTACCTTCTACATTCAGTTGTAAAGGAATGCGGGATGGATTTTATCCCAACCCATCATCGTGCGATTCTTATTATATTTGTGCTAGTGGTTCGCCATTTTTAGCCCATTGTGCAAGTGGTCTGCAGTATAACTCAAAGACAAGATATTGTGATTGGCCAAGAAATGCTAACTGTACTAACCCATTGCAACCAAACCAACCGTCACAGACCGGTACCACAACCAGCCCTTTAAACACAAATGGACCCACTAAACTTTTAGTGTTTTCAAATGCTCCAAATACAAACACGCCGTCTCAAACTCCGGCTAATACTAATTCTCCAACAAAATTACTAGCGTTTACGAATAGTCCTTGGAAGACAAACTCACCTACATCGAATCCTGTCGGTACACATATGCCCACCAAGCTGTTATCTTTCACACGTGCACCAACTAATGCTCCAACTTATGTACCTGCACAGACAAATGGTCCAACTTATTTTCCCGCACCAACATCTACACCATCTCCTATTCATACAAATGCTCCAACTAAACTATTGGTGTTTACCAACGTACCTGCTTTCACGAACGCACCAGTACAAACCAATGCACCTACTCAGTCACCAACAAATGCACCTGTTACCAGCTCTCCTAATTTTAATAGTAAGTATAGCAATAATGATACTTTTCTGTATCCTCATAATAAATTCCCTATCATACAGTTAATTATGAATTTCATAGTCTTTAACACAAAACTATACATTTGAAGCGTCGTCTTCTTGCAAAATAACTATATGATCGGGAATTTACAGAACACTTTTTTAAACGTATATTTAGTAGTTTAACCTCGAGGATATCACCAGCCCAGTAGTAGCCAGTATTTCGGTACTGTCATGAAATTACGGATTTTTGTGTTTTTAAAATTTGCTATAACAAAATGTTAGAAATTATTAGAAATTAGGAAATATATTTCCCTAATGCAAAGCTGCTATTCCTTTCACGGATTTGGCTATTCCTTTTGGATATTTTGAATTAAAGCTCTTCATCTTTAATAAAAGCTTTGTATTTCAAATAGTTTGGCCACGAGCATCACTAAAGAGACATGTATTGTCGAAATGTGCAGCAAAATTGGTACCGCTAATGTTATTTCACAACATTGAAGTTCAGCTTTCTTAATTTCCAGAAGCTGTTATGAAGAAAAAAGATACAAACACTTAAAATTAATAATTAAAAAAATGTTTACAAATTAACGTGTGAAAACTGACTCGTACAAAAAAAAATTGAAATGTCATAGAAATAAGCCTTAAGTTTTATTTCATTTATATTTATTACCAGAATCAAGCATGATTAATTTATTAAAGATAAAGATAAGGAAACAGCAACCATTTATTAAAATAGAATTAGAAATGACTTGCAGTCTCCAACAACGGATATATTTCTATATGGCATATCGGTCTCTGATAAGTCCTAAGTATAGGCAACATGTGAAGACATAATTTTTTTTATAAAAAAAACAAACACAGAATTGATACATAAATTAAATGTTTTATACACTCAAGCTCTCCCTTCAAAAACCTAGCAAGTACAAACAGGATCATAATGAATTAATTAAGGACATCAAATATGGGTGGGAGCACCACGGAAGATCAGTTTATGTTTTTTTTATTCTATAAACGATTAAAAACAAAGATATGACATGTCAGATAACTGCGAGTACTCTCAGATCTGTTCATTGTGTCTTTTTGTGTCGGGATGTACCCGGCCACGTCTACTTGTATTTTTTGTCCATCTGATGAGTTAAGCCTTTTACAACTTATTTTTATAGTTCTTTCTTATGTTGTACTGTTATACCACTGTCCCATGTTAGGTGGAGGGTTTGGATCCCGCTAACATGTTTAACCCCGCCACATTATTTATGTAAGTGCATGTCCCATGTTAGGAGCCTGTAATTCAGTGGTGGTCGTTTGTTTATGTGTTACATATTTGTTTTTCGTTAAAAGTTTTTACATAAATAAGGCCGTAAGTTTTCTCGTTTGAATTGTTTTACATTGTCTTATCGGGGCCTTTTATAACTGACTATGCGGTATGGGCTTTGCTCATTGTTGAAGGCCGTACGGTGACCTATAGTTGTTAATGTTTGTGTCATTTGGTCTTTTGTAGATAGTTGTATCATTGGCAATCATACCACATCTTCTTTTTCATACTTTGTCAAGTTAACACAATAAACTAATAAACTATAACAATTGTTGACACCACCAACATAATATATAAAAATGTAACTTGTCGAAGACGAACCAGATCTTGAACCTGAATCAAATCTACTGTAAACCAACTTTTTTTCGCGAGCGATTTATTTATTTTGCGACTTTCGCGAGTAGAAAAATAACGCAAATATAAATCGTCGCGAATGAGTAAATCTTTATACATTTACAACCGGTAAATAAGAAAATCGCGAATTTAAAAAGCCGCGAAATAGACTAGAATTGGTATAACGAGGAATAAAGTGTCCGCGAAAATAAGTTGGTTTAATTACAGTATTCGTTTACGAAAATGTTCAAATGCTGTTTTAGATGATTTGTCTACTGTAAAACAACCATTATTTTTTTTCTTCTGAAATAGCTTGGATCTATTTTGTAGCAAACTTTTGTCGTACTAAATCCGACGGATTATACAGTGATGCTAGTGACTGTGGATCGTACTACCAATGTTCCTTCGGACTTACCTTTCATGAACCCTGTGCTCCAGGAACCGCATTCAATCCAAAACAAGACGCATGTGATTATCCATTCAATGTTCCTGCTTGTATGAACTACATAGGATAAATTCATAGAATATCAATAAATCTTATAATATAACATTATTTAGCCTTTGTTATACACACAAACGCTGATGTTCCGTCCTAAAACTGCCCCTTCCTGTATGTGCCTGTCATAAGTCAGGAGCCTATAGTTCAGTGGTCGTCGTTTGTTTCGGTGCTTTTCTTTTGCGCCAATTGGCATTTCATTTGCGCCAAAAAAATCTTTCATTTGCGCCACAAACCATATTTCATTTGCGCCAAAAACTAAATCTTTCTTTTGCGCCAATATTACAGGTAAATACAGGTAAATACATGTAGATACAGGTAATAATAGTATAAAACATTAAATTTTTAAAAAGTCTTTTAATAATAAAGAAAGTTTTAAACATTTTCCTCAGAAATCAGTTATCATAAAATCATACAAGTTATGGCAAAACCTCGATAAAATCATACAAGTAATGCTAAAAAATGTTTTGCTGTCCGTATCAGTCGTAATCCAGGCTTTACAGATTTTTTGGTACACCTGAAGGATTTGTCTCCATTTTTTAAAACATTTGATAACCTATATATGTGGTCATCAAATATCAAAGAATTATTTCCTCTGTTTGTCTCAGATTTGACTATGTCCATCTTGACACCTTACACTGGACTGGTCATATGAGCACTACATATATAATTATAACCTTGGTGACTCTCAGTTTTGTATTAGAAATGAGTATGAACTCACACATGTATCCAGGGGGAGTAATGTACAAACCAAAAACAAAATAAATCGTAAATAATCTTTTAACTTTTCCGTTATATTACCTGTCATACCTGTAAAATGGCGCAAATGAAGGTGGTTTTTTTTTGGCGCAAATGAAAGGTTTGATTTTTTAAAAATTGGCGCAAATGAAATGCGCCCGTTTGTTTATGTCTGTTCATATTAGTTTTTCGTAAATTGTCATTATTATTTTGTTTTGTTTAAATTTAGGCTGTTAGTTGCTTTTTTTCACTGTTTAAGGTCATGTGATTGCATACAATTGCATATACCTACTTCATTTTAACTTTTGTGGATATTGTCTCATTTGCAATCATACAACATCACCTTATTTTGTGTCAATCAAGAATGTAACAACTGCAAAGGATATAAATAGTGGTGTAACTGGTAATTAGTAATTTATTATTTACTTACAAAACAAATACACTCCTCAGAAAAGGATATGAATAGTGGTGTACCTGGTTACTAGCATTTACTTACAAAACAAACAATTTCGTCGGACGTCGAAGTAACACCAGAGACATAAATAGAAATAAAAACCAATCATCTTCAAAAAGCAACTTATATTAAGCGAAAAAGAAAGGAGTAAGTTGCAAATAAGTGACACGGTATCAATCAAGCACGTTATTGTGTACATTTGCGATCGTGGGGAAAGTGTTCAGAATTGAAATGGTTCGCTCTTTTGATTTTGGAGAGTTTTTACGTACAGTATATCTTTTCTGACATTTAATATTTTTTGCAATGTTGGGGCGTGGCTTACGCATATTCCGATTCGACTTGTTGGTGTATTTCTTTCCGATCCTATAGGCAAATGCTTTTTCAGTCGGTTGTCGAATTTCTATTGATGTAATTAACACATATGGTTTAATGCTATCAATACAGTCTTCATCTTATCTTTCTCGACTTAAAAAAAAAATATCAAATTGTCCCTCGAGTTTTCACAGATTCAGATTCAATATTTTATTATAGTCTCACCACATACAAACATAAAATGAGATTCACATACATATATTTAAAACAATAAAACATTTGCATTGCATGTACCAATCTTAAAAAGATTTATGAGAGACTTTTAAGATATACTATATACATATAAACACATTTTTACACATTTATAATTAAAATTCTGACACAATATACATTTTTACTAAATGATATTAAAACATTAGTTTCTTTAAAAACTAGTGAAATAAAATACTTTTTCTTCTTAATAAAATATTGTTGCAGGTTTTGGCAACTATTGCAGCAACATTGTCATTACTAAATAAGAATATATTTTTTTCATTATCTGATAAAAGGTTAAAATGTTCATTAAAATGTAAAGCTTCATGTATCATGATTTGTCTTAGATCCACATACAATGGACATTTTAAAAATGACATGCATTTCATCTTCAACAATAGAGCTACAGTTAAAACATGTCCTCTCGTAGACTTCTTTCTTTTCATATCTTCCAGTTTCTAGTTTTAGTGGAGCTACCCCACATCTAAATTTAGCGAATGAACTTCTGTTTTTTAATGACATAATATTTTGCAAATAATTTTCAGTACAATAGTTATTTTTAAACAATTTGTAAGTACTTAATTTACTTCCCTCTGCATTTGCAGCAACTCTTGTACACCAGTTTGATTTAAAATTATCAAATACATCCTCCTCAATTTGTTTAATACAATTTTTGTTCAATACGTTTGATTCAAAATTACAATATTGCTCATATTTATATAATTTTAACATTTCTATAACTCTAAAACTCCAGTTTTTAATTCTAGTATTACACTTTCGTATAGACCACTTAAAAATTTTAAAATTTATCCTGTGTGGTTCCATTATGGAACAACTAGCCCAATGTCTCAAGACACTTGACCATTGTTTAACACATGGAGGTTTCCAGCCCATATCACCAGCTATGGCATCATTTGTTGTGTATTTGCCAACACCAATGAAAAATCTCATGGCCCTGTTTTAGACTGCATTTATGCAGGAAAAGTCTCTTGTTCCCCAAATACCTGCGCCATAACTAATAACTGACCATACCATTGTATTATACAGTTTTGAAAAAAAATTGTGCTGGAAACCAACATGCGTTTTACTCTTTACAATTAATAATCCTAATGCTCTACTGGCTGACTTCGCTACTGCCTTAGCCATTAACTGATAATCTAAATATTCAGTAAGTAATAAGCCTAAATATTGATAACTTTTTACACATTCTATACCATTACCACCAATAGAAAAAATAAATTCTTAGATTTATTTATATTAACTGTCAGCTCATTATTGAGACACCATGTATTAAGCACATTCAACATTTTTTGTAAATCTTCTTCATTCTCTGCTTTTAAAATAACATCATCATCATATAACAATATAGCTATTTTTTCTTCATCTATGTTAATACCAATATGCAAAGCATTAATATCATCAACCAAATTATTTATATATATATTAAACATTATAGATGATAAAACACAACCTTGTTTCAATCCAGAATCAACATTAAACCAGTCAGTCATATTACCATTAATACTTACACTACATTATACATTAGAGTATAAAGCTTTTAAAGAATACATAAACTTTGAAAGTGAAAGTGAGAGGGTTAGCGCTATAGAACCAGGTTTAATCCACCATTTTCTACATTTGAAAATGCCTGTACCAAGTCAGGAATATGACAGTTCTTGTCCATTCGTTTTTGATGCGTTTTGTTTTTTGATTTTGCCATGTGATTATGGACTTTCCAAATTGATTTTCCACTGAGTTCAGTATTTTTGTGATTTTACTTTTTTTGAACTTATACATAGATATTCTAGTTTGTTTAACAAAAAAACTCTATTAATTCAGTCATATGCTTTCTTAAAGTCTATAAAAGCTACATATGTTGATAATTTACACTTTTTCCTGGTTTCTATTATTGAAGTTATAGTGCTTATATGATCAATTGTACTTTTGCCTTTCATAAAACCGTTTTGCTCGTCGTTTATTATTTCCCTTTCATCTAACCATTTGACTAATCTTTCATTTAAAATACTACAATACATCTTGTATGTGAATGGAGCTAGAGTTATGTCCCTATAAGATAAGGGGTCTCTAGGGTCTGATGTAGAACATTTTGGTATTGGGGTTATAATTCCCTTATTCCATATATTTGGTACATTACCAGAACTGAAACATAAGTTAAATAATTTATGTAAAATAGAAATAATAGAGATATTTTTACCAAACTCAGCTTGAATAAGGTCAACTCCTGCACTTTTACAATTTTTTGCATTCATTACAACTTTATGAACCTCATCAATAGTAATTTCCTTAACTAAATCAATACAAATAATATTTTCTTTAAGAATACAATTATCAACCTTTAAGTTATTATAATCTGCATTTACATTTGGGTTCAATAAACTGTGAAAACTGTTTTTCCATTTACTTAAAACAGTTTCTAAATTGTTAGATATAGTTCCATCATCCAAAGTAACTTCATTCGGAATACGCATTTGTCTCTCGTTACCAATACCAATTTGACCAATTCAACACCAAAACTGATTCGTATCATTGTCACTAAAATTAACCAGCTCTTCCTGACAGCGGTACCAATACTGACGCTTATATTTTTTTGTGTAAGCTTGTCAAAGTCTTTGCATTTATCAACAAAGTCTTTTCGTAATTGTTGTTTTAAGCTACCCTGTTTACAAGTTACATAGTCCCTTTCTTCCATGCAAACAATGTTCCATTTATTTGTTAGTTTATCATTCCACCATGGTTTCTTTATTCGTCTTTTTCGATTGTGTGTACTGTTCATAACTTTGACCTTAGTTTCTAATTTATCATTCATTTCAGAGTGAAAAATTTCAACAAAGTTATAATATAATTTATCTACCTTAAATTGTCTCCCTTTAGAACATTGTATATCATCTATACACATATTAATTTTATCCAATATATCATTATTTGTCATCCAATAACTTGGGATGTTTTTCACATCATATGAAACATATGTATTATTTTGTTGCTTCAAGCTATTGTGAGCATTATGTTATAGTTCAATAGAACAAATTTCATTTATGTTATCAAAATTGGTTTCAATTTCCCAACATAATATAGAATGATCAGGTATATGATTTGCTCTAAATGAACCTGGTTGAGCACTTTTATTACATAAAACACTTGCTCTTATAACTTTAAAATTTTTATAATGGCACAAACTTTCATATGGAACAACACAGTAAACGACAACCGATAATCCTTTAGTAGAGACATATGTAAAATCATCATGGATAGGATATCGCCAATATTTAAAACACAACAATTCACTGTTGATAAGAACTCACTAAATATTTCACCATAACTATTGGTTGTAAAATCGATGATATTACGCTCAGATAATTGGTCTATTCCCTGAATGAAATCGGTGTAGTTACCTAAACGAATGTTGAAGTCTCCACATAAATAAAACGAATTTCCTTTAGGAATTGAATAAATTTGCTCCATTAGAACGTCAAAAAAGGTGTGCGCATTTACAGACCTTGCTGAGAATTCTGGGGGTAGATAGACAACACATACATAAACATATTTGAAGAATTTTCCATATCTGTAAATTTGACCCATAAAATTCCACCTTCCGAATCATTTTCTATTGTTACCTTAAGCATGTTTAGTATTTCCTTTTTGATTAGTATGCCTACTCCTCCCGAGCCGGTTTTGCACGTACCATGTATCTGTTTGCGGTTGTTTCCAAGCCATATATAATTGGTCATACATATATCACCATCATTTATCAAGTGTTTTTCAGCTATGCCGAGTATATGTAGATCAAGTTCATTGATACATTCTTCAATTAAAATATTCTTTTCATTGTTAAAATTGCGAGTCAATCCATTGATGTTCCAAAACCCACATCTGTACTAATACGGTCGTTTATTGCTATGGAAAGCACCTCGTCCCCGTACATGTCCTCTTCCATGTCCATAATTCATACCTCTTTTGTTGGTATTTCCATTAAAAGAACCACCATTACCTTTAAAATTATCATTTTGCTGTGTTCCTATTGTGTCGTCCCTATATTTTGATGGAGTTTGGTTTTGTAGACGAGTAATTTTTCCACCGACTGTTCTATATTCTTTGTCTTTACCCATTGCACGAAGAATGGTTCGGTTATTGAAATCTAACATTCTTTTTTTTCACGGGGTATACTGTTTTCTATATACACATCTCTGTATTTATTAGAGCTTCTCAATGTAGTTTTTGCTTTAAGTATGATCGCCCATTTATTGTCCAGATTGTCAACTTCTACAAAAATTATATCTGCTTTTCTGTCATTTTTCACATCCCTATGTTGGCTCACCTTTCGAACTGCCTTATTTACATTTACATTTGTCAATTTAAGCCCATCCTTGATTAATGTTTCTACTTTCGCTTTTAACACTGCACCGGTGTTGCATGAATTTTCTCTGGGATCAACTACTAGATTTTTAATTTTTTAAATTTTTTTAAACTATATTATGAGTCTGTGAGCTCTGCTCTTTGTCTGTAGTATAACCATTATTTGCTTCAATTTCTGCATACGATTTATCAAGTTTAATAAAGTTGTCCTTTAATGAATCTATTTCTGAACGTATCTCGTCCCTGACTTTGCTTACCTCCCCTTGCACTCTGTCTGTAATCACCGTGTTGAATTTTGCGGTAAATTTTCTTTCTACGTTGCTTTCAATGTCAGTAATTCTTTTCTCTAATCTGAAAGCAACGTTTTCTAAATTGTTTGATAGTTTGCTTATCATGCTGATCAGAATATTTTCTGTGTGTGTTTCAAGATGAGGGCCATTTTCACCTCGGCTTTTTTACGTAGTGTGTCACTCTCATCATCATATACAGATAATTGTCTTTAATGTGGAGTATTTTCAATGCTTTTATTGTGCACTATTGCTTTTGTAGCAGTGACGGGTAAAAAATGTTCCTCGTGTTCAATTTTATCATATACGGGTATAAGGGGGGTGTTTGCCGCCATTGCCTCTTTTACGTATTCTGTTGCGAAGTTTGTACCGAGTGGGTCAGCCACCTCTATTAAATCAGGATTTGTGAACCCAAGTCTACTCCAATGCATTCTATATATATTAAATTCGTATTGTCTTCAATGTGCAATCAATGTATATATTGTAAACTCAATAAACTTTTGTAAACAACAGGAGCTCAAAATTTTCCAGCTACCATAACTAAGGGCAGACAATCACATTGGTGGTGTTATAGCTGATCAGCCATACTTGTGTGTAAACACCACGTTATAAATAATCTTACTCCATTCAATCGAGTTCAAAATGCAATTATATGTTCAAATAGTTCATGAACAGTTGTGCATTTTGGGAGAAAATCAAATTGATATGCATATTGTCATTATATAGCCCTTAATGAATGTGTTGGGGAAGATTAATACATAAGTGAAAAAGTATCACCCAAGACGAAGTTGAGTAACAAATACGTGTTCTTTGCTAACTTCAGTGTTCATGATACATGTGCTTGGAAATAAATTTTAATAGAAATTGAACAATTCATGATTGACGATTTAAATAAAGGAATTTACCAAACAAATATGAATTGTTTTGGTTATAATTCTGTAATGGTATGTAAAAAAAAAGATGATTTCTGACTGTATATGTTTTTTTTCTGAATTCCACACTCAAAACTATTCAAAGTCATTAACTTCCTATTTACATTTACCCAACATTTAGTGTATAAACTGGCTTGTATTGAAGCATTAATTCAGATTATGAAACATGTCGTACTTTTATTCGTGCGGTACTAATTGTGTTATTCGTGGATTGCTTTTTCCAGGAATTTAATTTTGAAATGAAATATAACAAGTATTGTCTAAATAAGAGACATATATATGTTCCGGACCATATGAGTATTTGGACCATACGCGTATGGTCATGACCATATGCGTATACTCATATGGTCCGACCATACGCGTATGGTCCGACCGTACGCGTATGGTCGGACCATATGAGTATATTACTAGTTTGGTTATTAACGGGCCGGACCATATGAGTATTGGGACCATATAGGTATTTTTGTTAAAATTACATTATTCAAGTTTCAATAATACCAGAACTTTATCTAATAAAAACAATGATGGTTAGATGGCAAGGTACTATTTTTATAATTTGAATACTACGTTAAAATAAAATATTGATGCAATAGTTAGTTTTCATCGCTAATTACATTCTTGCATATAGGCTTGGGTGACATTTACTTCAACACGG
Organism: Mytilus trossulus; assembly: GCF_036588685.1. Classification (NCBI taxonomy): domain Eukaryota; kingdom Metazoa; phylum Mollusca; class Bivalvia; order Mytilida; family Mytilidae; genus Mytilus; species Mytilus trossulus. The sequence continues at coordinate 45,623,314 of NC_086374.1, read as the reverse complement.
TATCATAGCTTTTTTGCATTTGCAAGACTTGGTTGTGCACGATCCTTTTCATTTACACCTTTTGTTTTTTTTATGAAGCTCTAGATCTCAAATATCGTAGCATGACTGCAATACACCATACTCACAAGATAACTTAAATAAACTATTTTACTTTCCAGTGACTTCCTCGGGTAACAGTTCATTAAGAATTTTTTTTAAGTCGACATATTGCCATTCACTCGTAATAACAAATCGGTAATGACCATCGGTATAAAATGTGCTTATTATAGTTTTGACAAGTAAGTAAAATTAACTGTGTGAAACTTCTAATTCTTATTCAGTTAATCGTTTTATTATGATATTATAATAAAATTACCTATTAAATATATGATAGCGTCTTTTTAATGAACGAGTTTAGAAGTATTGAAAGTAAACTGTAACAGAGTGTTAATTACCCCGACCATACGCGTACGGTCGGACCATATGAGTATATACCCATATGGTCATGACCATACGCGTATGGTCCAAATACTCATATGGTCCGGAACATATACAAATGAATCACCATGTTGGTGTGACTATATGGATACAAGCATTGTTGATTATTTAATCAAGACAATACACCTTATATTAACAAAACACTATGACCTTTATTTGAAACTTTAGAGAGGATTTTATCCATTTAATCCTGGAAGAAAACTGAATTGTCGACTTTAAACCATTAATATTTAACAAAAATATAGTTCTGGTCAGTGAGAATCAGATTGATTGTGATAATATACCGGAAGACATATTGAAGTACTAAAAATTCTCATACGGAAAAACAATCATGTTGGGCTTGCTTTTTTAACATGTTTGATATCAACAAATATTCAATTTTACTATTCAAAGAACAATTGTAGGACATGTCTATAGTTAACACCTTTGATGATCATTTATCTGTTGATCTGAAATTATTAGTTTGATTCCTTACTTCTGATTGCACCGGTGCATTACGTTTGCGCGCATTACCATTACCTTTGCGCGCAAAAATCGTTACGTTTGCGCGCAGCTTTTGATTACAGTTGCGCGCATTTTTTGACAGGTAAACTCAGGTAAAATACAGGTAATAATATTTAATAATTTATTATTTTTTTCAAATATTCAAAAGTATAAGTAAACCTTCCGTTAGTCTAAGTCACCTTGCACGCATGCATTATTTAGAATATCTTCTTCATGTGTTCTTTGCTATTATCCTTCAATAGATTCAAACGCGGCATAGCTAATACCTGAAACCAATTATTTATAAATTTTATAATAAAAATCTTCAGTTGAGACCACCCGAAAGCAATTTATTTTAATATTTTAAAATATTTAATAAATGTTGTCATTTATGAAAGACAAACAAGTGAGTGTAAATGAACACCTTGTTTTGCAATATGCCACAAATCAATATAAAACAACAATTGATTATTTTCAAGAACATCATTTCTGTTGGCTTTAATTTCTTTGGTCAATATTTGTTCTTTAGAAAAACTAAATTCCAAAAAAAAGAACTCATGAATGTATAGCTTTTGGTCAAACCAAGACAATAAGTACCAACGGTTAAAAAGATGTTTACAGTATTTGATAACATTTGTCATATTCTTGACAAGGTAGAGGATATTATGAGCAGAATTGTTCAGTTGGAGTATAATATTTGCTCAATAAATAAACTAAAAGGGAAACTCCACAAAGAACTGAAAATTTTATAAATAATCATTTATTCATTAAAATTATTGTTCAATTCTTCTAGATAAGTGATTAAAATAAAAATTAGAATCCCACTTTTGTCATGTATTGTGTTCCATAGTTATGTACTAAACGACATGTGTAGAAGATTATCTAGTACTGAACCATGTGTACCATGTAAAATGAGTTTGTGTTTTTCATTTCAATTGTACAAGGCATTTACTTTCCGGGGGCGGATCCAGCCGTATTAAAAAGGAGGGTTCCAACTATATGTCCCACTTCAAATGCATTGATCGGCCAAAAAAGGGGGTTCCAACACCCGGAACCACTTTCCCTGGATTCGTCAATGCTGTTGTACACAATAACTTACATAATGTTTTGTCGGCTTGTTTTATTTGCTTATCAAATGATTAATTTAAGTTATGGTCTTGAGTTGTGATGAATAATTTAAGAAAAAAACATACTACATCATTTTACAATATTGATTGGAGTAAATCCTAGAGAATTTTACCGAAAAATTATGGATGACTATCTTTTATACTTTCTAGTCCTATTTCTGATATGAGCGGGCGCATTTACGAAATATTTTGCCTATTAGGAAATTGCGTTTACTTGTATGTGAAGAGACAAGCATGCGCAATTATCACACAAAGATAATACTTAGTTCGTGGCATGTCTCTAGAACGTGCGGTAATAGTTTGTCTTTCTGTACATGTACATTCATTTATTTAAAGGAGTTGTCATTTTTATCAATATAAGATTTTGAGAACACTAAAACACACCCGCGAAATCGCTGCCTGACATTTCCAGCTTTTAAGCTGTTGTAGGAGGATTTATCGTAAAAGATTTTATGTCTGGGGGAAAAGGTATCAAAAGCCCTCTACATTTTTGCCAAAGTTCGTTATTTGTTTCCTTTTCTGTTAAATTCCATTATTTCGAGTATCTGACACTAGACCACAAATACTCTTCCCCTTTGCTACAATGCATTTCATGGTAAAAGTAAAATTAAATTAAAAAGAATGCACCGCTTCAAACATGAAATAAATGTTACTGCTTAAAGACCATAATAATTCTCATAAAATATGCGTTTAGGAAAATCCATCAGTGCTTTTTCTTTTGTAGTAGCATAATACATTTACAATATTAAGTTTCATGATCGTTTGTAAAAAAGGCAGAAGGTACCAAAACAGATAATCATATTCAGTATTAATACACACTGACAACGTCATAGCAAAAAAATAACCAATAAACGATGAAAAGACAAACAAAGAGATAAAAAAACACATCATAGAAAACTGGTTAAGGTTGCACAACAAGTACCCCACCAACATCTCCGGAGGATCTCGGGTCAAATCATATCAACGCTCCGTGGTACTATGGTATATCAAGCCTTCATGTTATATACAACAAGCAATCTATAAAATTAGACCTCAAAGTGAAATAATTCATAAATAAATACCCGGATTAAAAATGTTATCATTAGAAATACTAGTTTAACACATTGAAAGATCTCCAAGTGTCTCAACGAACTACACAAATCCTAATTTTAAGTCTCGATAATCTCGGAAACTATCACTGCTATTCAGATATGTACTTAGCAATTTTGCATTCGCATCTCACTGTTGACATATCTATAATAACATGTACCGTATTTCAAAGTTCTGTGTTTTGTGAAAATGTATCAACTGCGTATAAATTGTTATTTGAGTAATAAGAATAATTGATGAACGTTAATGATATCAATTAGTACTTGAACACGCGTGGTGCACATACAACAATTGAATAATATTACATAAGACATCAAATTTTCTTGAAGTGTTTACCTGATATCGAACACTATACATATTGCATATGAAATCATTGAATTTAGACTATTTCCGTGTTTAAAGAGAAAACTAAAATATACTTATAAATAATAGAACACTCGTATGTTAAATGTATCGTTTTATAGTATAACAACGAACACATTTTATCATTGCTGTAGCAGCAAACAACCAATCAGTGTTATCCATTCGTTCGATGTGTTTGAGCTTTTAATTTTGCCATTGATTCGGGACTTTACTTTTTGAACTTTCCAAGGAGTTCAGTACTTTTGTGATTGTTCTTTTTACTTTATACGAACAATCACTCTTATTATTATTCTTTTTGGATTTCGAAATGATACTCACAAGAATTATTCCATGGTTGGTAGTTGCCATCAAAACAACTCTGTCTATTAGGACTTCCAAGTACGTACTGAAATATGATCAGAAACAATTCCAGGTGTTTGACTCAAAAATTACTGCACCATCAGCCGTGTCTTGTGCTGTTATGTGCCAATTGGCTAAAATATGTACTTATTACAGCTATAACTCTGTTCAGAAGATATGTTTGATCAACTCAAACTCTGAAGGGGATTTAACACCTAAACAAGCTTCAAAATGGCGGATATACCAGCCATGTAAGTTTGATAAGTCATTT